>NC_089735.1:7526808-7678936 GCF_035083965.1 Branchiostoma lanceolatum
CTCTCGACGTTGCCCATTCTTTATTGAGGAATTGTTTGCCATGTATAAAGAATAGGATTAAATCAGAATAAAGGATAACGCTAACAATGAATCAGACTAGAATTGTGGGGATTGGTAAGGTATTATTGGTAAGTCATCTTGTATGTCGGCAGGAGAATGCCGTTTCATGCAAGGATTATGAAGGCGCTGAAAAGAGACCGCGTATGCTCTGCTGACATTAGGGCAGTTATCATTCACCGTTCTTCACTGTGTTTCAATTCTCCTAGCCTAAGACAGGAGTTCCAAAGTTACATGCGATGGTGTAACTCTCTCAGGTTTAACCAGACAACATGGCCACTGCACACATCGTATTATCATGTAAATGTGCATGTATTATAATTCCAGTTGAGGCGTATGTATTAATTTTAGAATCCATCTAATCTATTTTAAAAACTTGAAAAAGATTTGAAAAAAAAAACAGCTTTAGATTTCACAATTCTCATTTAATATAAAACAACTTCTTGCATCGATGTAGAGGACAGTTATTCTTGAACAGTGTTCACAATACCATACAATAGGTGCATTATTGAGGGAATACATTTCAATTTTTTCTTCTCAGCTTTCACTCCCAGTTTCTGCCAAATAATGAACTTCAAAATAATGCAATTACATTGAAAGCGAAGGAGATGTGTGTTAACAGTTACAGAATGACAATAAAAAATGTCGACCATAGCAAGTCCAGGACAGAACATACAAAAGCTACAAGTTCTGATGCAGTACTAAGGTTATATACAAGAGTTCAGGCATCGACGTTGACCTTGACGTGCCCACATGCCAAATATCATCGCACTCCATCAATTGGTGTGTTTTGCTGACTACAAATACGGAAACACAGACAGCAGGAAACACACACACACACACACGCACACACACAGAGGACACACACACAGACAGACACACACACATGTACACGCACACACACACACACAGACACACACAGGCTCTCTCTCTCTCTCTCACACACACATACACACGCACTCTCTCTCTCTTTCTCTCTCATACACCCACGCACATGCACTCACACACACACACACACACACACACACACACACACACACACACACACACACACACATTCAAACACAGACACACACACACACGATACCTCTATTTTTTCATTCAGGTAATTATGGTATGATCAAATGATGTACCAATCGGGTCAGACATCAGAGGTCTATCCCGTTTCGAGAGAGAAAATGAGACACACAATTATACCTTGACCTCCGATTCATAGAATGGCCAATGGATAAAGGTATAACATGCATCTCTCTCCTTTGCAAGACGATATACCATACATCAGGGACTTTAATTGGTCCAGGAAGGAAGCATTCCAAAGAAAAACACTGAAATGTGACAGTGTTGGGAGCGACGGTGGCTTATAGCCCATGAAATTGTGGCTACTCTAGATTGGATTGGGTTCCATTTCACCGAGCCCACTCAATCTCATCATCTTATAAGATCTCCGAATGACGTGTCGGTGTACAAACTCGTACCAGCCATTTACGTGGATGAAATCAATTTTCTTGAAGTCTTTATGAATTATCGATAACTTGTAAATGTACTAAAGCAGAGTAAAATTCCATGGAATTGATCATGCTATCGTTAACATAAGGATAAAACTCTTTTTTTCTTCAGCAATAGGATTGTAGACGGATGATTATAATGGAATTCGATGTACTTCACGGTGTATTCTTAAATCGGGAATTTTCATGGTATGCTTAAAGTCCAGAGACGAAGCTGTCAAACTGAAACTTCAGTTCTAAGTACGGAACTTGAAAATGAAGACGTTCATTAAAGAAGTAAGTAGAAAGATCTTGTCCAGAAAAATGTCATTTTTCCGGATAGATATATTTGTTCTAACCGGCAGACACATTTTGTTTGTAGTACCATAGAATAGATTGTGCTAATAATCAAAATATTTAAGGTAAAGGTGAATTACATTTTTCTACTTGAATATTATCAGGAAACCCTAAGATGCTAGATAGACCAATATAACATGTTTCATTTAGGAAAATCCCACCCTGTTGTTGGGAGATTGTTAGTTGAGTTCCGGCTCAGACTTCTAGTCGTTAAAGTGTTCGATACATGGTCTAAAACTAGGCATGAGTTGTTGATGTTATAGTGATTATGTTAGCGTCGCTGCACAAAATCATTACGCCTAAAATCTTGTTAACATCGACAGCAACTATGCTTTATGCAAGACGAGTCCGCAAGACACAAACCTCCGTGAAGTCCAATAATGGTGTTTACGGTCTGGGCTAAGGTGTCCGACTTAATTTTTGCCAGAAATAACAATATTTTGGAAATTCAAGATGTGATAAGTTTTTTTCCTGATCGACTTGTGCTGGTTTGATCGTAGTGTCAAAGAAGAGATGATGATATCCATATTCGCTGGACATGATTCGCGAAAAAAGATCAGTGTTAGTTTAGAATATTGAATGAATGAATGAATGAATGAAAAACCTTTGTTGTACGTTAATGCTCTAAGGTTACGGTGATAAAGCAAAAGTACGATTTCGATTCAGTGACATAACAATATAATATCTCACTACATTGATATTATGTATACTTGTATGCACAGGTTCAACTTTTAGCCTGTAAATTTTCCGACGGATGGAACTTATAGCACATAGTTTTAGATTTATCTAATTGCATAAGAAGTTCGGCTTTTTCTATGCTAGATATCGAAAACAAAGTAACTTATCTTAAAGAATATCTCTTCTATAGTTGTGTAACGTACACGTGACATAGCCTGCACCAGGTCTACATACGGGGGTATGGATCGCAGAATTCGGCAAAAAGGGGAATAATTGGCCACTAGAGTCAGTCCACTAGAGTCAGGTAAGGATGATAATTCGCCCGCCTGCGAATGAAACCCTATGGTGGCCAAACCCGGCACCCTAGCAGATTTTCTGCCTATAGCCGGCGTGGTTAGAATGGTGGAGACTACGCGTGACATGAAATGACACTCGTCGTCTATATCATCTAAGCTAGAATATTGGCAATTTCAGTGCTGCAAAGGAATAAGTTTATTTTCAAAGCTCGATTCCATACAAACTGATAACAAAAGCAAAACCGACAGATCTGAAGATTAGGAAATTTGATTAAAAGATAATCAATCTATACTCTGTTGAGTAGAAAATGCATGTTAAGCCACGGCCTTGAACGTTCTGGAGTTGCAAATTAGCGTTGTATTATGTTGAGCTTATATGGTTGAAACGATTGCACGCGCATGTTAATAGACGCTTATTATTACAAAGTAGAACGTGTCTTGCATATTCCAGCTTCATCTTTTATGGCCAAGGTCTTAGAGATCATGGCCATGGTTTTCATGGTTTTATTGAAAGACACTCCTTTGTTTGGTAAAGCTTGTTATACATAGTCATCAGATGTCGGTGCTTTTGTGGTTTTAAAGTATAGTGGGTTTGCTGTAATTGAAGTACAAGGCTGAGCAGTTGACAGGAAATTGAAAAAGACATTTATGTATTATAAATCAAAATAAACTCCATCAAGTTCCTAAAAAGCTTTTACAACAATACTCATTTGCATTGCGATAGTGAAAACAACAAGCAACTTGTTATTAATGCGTCCATAAATTTTTTTACAGCTCTACTGGGAAATTATTATGCACATCTTTATTTTTATAACAATAACAAATGCCTGCTGAAGCAAATGTCAAGAGAGCTTTCCAGCTTACTTACAATGAAAGAAAAACTTCAATATTCTGAGTTATTGTTGAATGCGATGATCGATTGTTCTCATACGTCGTTTACGCCATTATTCTTTTAACAATAGAATAATGGAGGCATTCATCTTGTTACATTCTGTTTCTCAGCTGCATACAATGCAATCCTTTGATGTCTGAACTTTGCGTTTCACTTGACAATGGCATTGTAAGCTACCTTGTCATAGCGAGCGATCATTCATTTTAAAAGAAATCTAGTGATCGTACACAAAAGGCATGTATATTCAAGCATAAATGTAACTGATAGATTTATATTTTGATGCGCTTAGAAAACATTTTATGAGAAACAATATCTGTTCCCACGTCGATTAAGATGCGAAAAGTTGAGTCTAATTGGTTATCTAAGTACAACTCTTTTGTCTACTATGTAATGTATGTTTTACTCGTGTATCGTTGTTTATGGTTCCCTGTATATGCTTCTCAGGCCATGTTGATTCAATTATATGAATGAGATCCCCTGGGGTCCGCAAAAGTGATGCGAGTTTGTGAATAAAAAAAAGTTTGGAAAAAAAACATTCATTATGAAAACCCTTCATTATGAAATCTACGTGGTCTGGAAGGTTTCCCTAAGTGACTAAACACAACAAGTATGATACACCAAATGATAGATTCTTAGGGTAGTTTTTGTTTTTTTACATCTTCTTCTTTGACTCTGAATTGACCTTTGCATTCTGCGACATTAGTACCTACATATATTCTCCCAAATATTTCTTTTTGCGATTGACGGCATATATTTGCTCACTTCCAGCTGCTCTGTACGATTTACAGAATGGTCCAAAACTTTCCTTTTTTTTGAATTGGACAAAAAAGTATGCTATATGCGCGCGCGGATGTAATCCATATAAATAAATAAGCATGGCCTTATATGTTTGTTAAGTCATCGATGTACACTTAATCTTATTTCATATACAAATTAATGAGAAACTATAATGACATGTTTACGGTTGCAAGCGTGCTCATCGACAGATGGAAGGACGTCTGCTAGAAAATACGGCATATTCTCAAAACAACCCCCCCTGCTGCCGATAAAAAGTGATGCATTGCTAGCATGCTAGAAATAAAATATCAACCTTGATTTAAGCGATATAATTGCTTTTTTGATACTTGCAATATTTCATTTAGTTCATCCAGGGCAAATAATTATCTCATTCTTGTAGTTTGGCTGGCAAGGAATTACATTCTTCAAATATCTAGTGGTATTGTATTTCGAAATTCCATAATCAATAGTCTCGTCCTCTTCTTCAAACAATTAATGACATGGACCCGACGGCTGTTACCCTGGTTACTTGTTACATAGCAGACACCCTCTGGTGTCGATTACATAATGTATCAAGTGGCAGGACAGAGCTATAGGGGCTGGTCACATTTTGTTAGGCTAAAACATGTGAAGGAAAACATTTTGTTTTTGTTGCAAATGTTGCTTTCCCAATTCCATATTCTGTTTCATACTATTTAGGAATGCAGACATTTATAAGTCCCAAGAAGCAAGATGTTCCGTTGACCTCTAGCAGATATCGATGGTAAGCCTTGAGTATTGATCGCTACTCGGCAGAATTTACAGAGTTGTCGATCTTCATTTCCCTAATCAGGCGTCTTGTTTGAACCAATAGTCACATTTGTTACATTCGGTAACGTGTGCTCAATCATCGGTGACAGTACGATACCACGGCTCTAGAGAAGAACTCACTCAATGTAGATAGTTGAATCATTCACAATGCAATACAATGCTTAGTATGTACTTGGATTGCCAAGAACATTTCAAAGTACAGCTGACAAATGTTACATGTTTGTCGAGCTCGTCTACTGGTAAAAAAGCTCTTTCAAAAATGTTGGACTATTGCATTCTGTGATCTAAACATATATCATGGTAACAAATTATCGATACGTGATGATTATCATCAATGACTATTTCCCCTCAAAGTCAGCAAAACGTTTTAGTATCTTTTTGTACAGCATTCTATTTGCCCAACTCGATTGTAATGATATATTTCATGATAGTCCCTTAATGGATATCCCCATAGCTCAATCAGTATTAGTCTCACAGTTGAGCTCCTGGTTTCCACTTGTTGGCAACTGGGAGACCCCGGTTCAATTCCTGGGCAAGACATCTCGGTTGGAGCTGTACCCTTCTTTCGGAAGGGACGTATGATGTGGTTCCCGTGTTCGAGGAGGTACCCCGAGTACGTTAACGGGGAGGGGCTATGAACCCCTCCCTTGAAAAAAACCCTGCGACTAAAGCAATAAGGCAACATTTTGCCCTCTGTGCCACTAGCCACTACAATGGTCTCAACGAACGAACGAATGGTTCCTGTACTTTATCTTAATCTACATCTGACAAGCTCACGTTAGCACAACGTTCCAAGACAGTTTTCCACTAATCTTCGATGTTAGCTTATCAGGACATGTTTCTAAACACAACGGGGTTCATGAGTATGGTAATAAAGCATGGTTTGCTCAGGGGAAATCACAGCGTTACGTTGTTATCCTGTCTCAATCAATGTTGGGGAAGTTTGTGGCAATTGTATATTACCGTTACGACGCTTATTTCAACTTTCTCATATTGATATTGTAATTTGGGGGGGGGGGCAACTTATGCTCGAATTGCAAGTACACATACAGAGACCATAAGGTAATTTTCCAACATAACTGGGGGAGGGGGCTGTTTCTTTAGAGTGGATAGTGAATAGCCCCACGTTTGCATAGAGTAAAAGCTTACATGTCCAGTTCATCTTAGTGCGTGATCTTTACCCTCTCAACATAGTATTTGGACTCTCTCTACTTCATTAAATCAATACGAATATGTTAAAGTAGTCGCATTGGAGACTGGGACCATTTGTCATCCTAGTGCTGGAGTCCGGCTTAAGTGCTCTTGATCCATTGACCTTGAAATACATGAAGGTCAACAGATGAGAGACGGTCACCATATGCATCATCATCATCATCTGTCGTCGTGGTTGGGCTGAATAACATCTCTTCACAGCTCTCGGTCGGACTGCTCCCAAGTCCTCTGTATCAGTTCATGTGTCTCTGTAGATGGTTCTTGATAAGTTAGCTTTCCCGAGTAGGTCTTTCCACTCGACCTCCAAAGAATGAGTGTAAGTAATGTTAGCAGGGCATACCGTAACACTTCCCCTGTATGTGGCGCGGCGGAGACAAGTTCTACTCAGGAATGGTTGCAATTCTAGACTGCTATTTTTATTTCGACCTTTAATAAATTGGACGGAATTGGTCGGGACGTGAGAGCACCATAAAATTGCTCCGACTAAATCAGCAAGGAGGGACATGACACCGAATGACCTTCTCCCAACGGGACTACATATGATCAGTTCTAGTGAGTTGGCACGTCAGAAACTTTACGCACTAAAGGTTATCTGTCATTGCAGATGTTGCGGAAAACTTAAAGACCGCAACATTTATTCTTAGTAGCTAAAGATTGCAACATCTGAACGTAGTTTTCAAAAGGTCAAACATCGTGCTAGTCATCATGATTATATGAATCGATGCAAAGTTTGATCTAGAAAGTGTTATCTCTCCAGCCGATATGTCATGTGTGTGTTCATACTGACATTAAATATTATGAATGATTGTTATGTCAGCAGAGAAAGCCTTCTTTTGTTACCCTCTACGCATTCTCTTTATACAGAAACAAAGCATCCTTTCTCATCTTTATTCGATTAAACACCGGCAAAGAGCGGGGATAATCAAGTAACAACAGACAATAAATTTGATGTAGGTAAAACACGAAGGAATTAAATTGACAACGTTGACTCGTCTACCATAAATTTTTATAATATATTCAATTTACGAGAGACAGATAAACATTTAACTGATAAACTTTTTATGATGTCGTATATTACAAAACAATCGTTTAACGTAAGTGCATGATCGATAATTAACATAAAAATAAATGGATTTTGTGAGCTCCCCCAAAGTTGCAAAGTTTAATTTATCTAACGTATCAAAAATTATGATACTTAGTGATAGGTACTGTTGTGTTCTTATTCTCAAAGCTGGGTTATATTGCTGTTGTAAGATTAATAATACTTACGTCTAAACCAGAATGCATCGCCAAGCCTTTCTGTTCTTCCGATCCTTGAATACCAATGGCTTTATGGCACGGGGGTGAAACTTCGAGAAACAACGGCAAGGTGGTCTTGTGGATAGGGTTGTGGGCATAAAATCTATCGGTTCTGGGTTCTAATCCCTAGGAGGCCCCATTGTTGTGCCATTGGGGAGGCACTTTACATATACGTATGTCACTCGACTAGGGGTTAAAATGAGTACCTGATTTCGGTTACGGCTGTATGATGTGACCGCGTGCTTGAAGGCAGCCTCGCATCGAACACGTTAAAAAGAACACGCCATATTTATTTAAGAATGGTAGAGGCCCTTCCCAGTGTGAGTGATTCAAACCCGACAGTCCTATGGCCGCATCTCGGGCAATTACCGTCTCACTAAGGTCTCTTTAAACATTTTCATATTTCTTTTTAATCAACAAAAGAAGGTACACGACACGGAAGTGATGTACTACAGAAAGCAGCTTATATTAACATCACCTCTGCAAAATGTAAATCAAAACTGGCAAAGACAAATAAAGGAACAATAGTAAACTATACACAGAATTTAGGCCGTCATGGGAGAAGTAAACAAGTTTAAAGCAGATATTTGGGATTATGAGTTATATAAAGCATAAAGTATCCTTTGAATATTGTGAATGAGACCACTGTAATGGAGAAAATGACTTGATTGCCCTGAACTTTCGTTCCATTCCAACGCACAAGATAGATGCTCATTGACACAGCTCACGATATCACGATTAATGAGTATCCATTCGTCTTAAAACTGATTTGCTGTGAACAATGGTCCCTATGGGGGTGCCAGATAATGTCAATCGTTTCAATGTAAAGTGCTATGAATATGAATTGAGTTCACTTGAGTGCATTTAAGTACATCGTTTAGGCTAGACCACGTACAAATCATAGTTGTGCATTCTACCTTTTATCCGATATTCATTCTTCTTGCTTATTTACTGGACAATCCAAGACATAAAGTGGTAAACTATTTAGATACACACTCTTCCGTTGTGAGCATCTAGGTCAGATGTATATCACCAAACCTGTCCAAAATCCTCCGTGTGACAAGATAAACTATATTGTGGGTAACCATCTCTATTTTGATAGTCAATTTGTTATATACTATGATAATAACTTGGATGTCCATGTAAATGTCAACTATGTTAAGACTTAAGTACATTTGTATTAGTCTACGGTGTTGTATGGTCAATATAGTTCAAAGTTTAACTACTCTAGGCTTTCTTTTAACATCAGTATAATTCACCATTACTTATTACATTCTAAGACGTTAGTAGAAACGGTAATCACTTGAAGCTCTTGAAGTGGTACATCACATTTACATTGCCATTAACGTCCTAGATACTGCAATATAATTACAAATAGATACACATGCATGGGATCGAAGGTAATAAAGTTAAGCAGGATGCGGTGTATCATTTAGGCTATAGGTTAAACATTGCAGCAAGATTTTGAACTTCTGTTCGTATGTAAAATTCCATTTATTTCCTAAATACTGCATTTAAGAATTACACATAGATAAACATGCATGAAATCGAAGAAAATGATGTTTTAAGTTAGTAGGCTGTGGAGTATCATTTAAGCTTTTGGTTAAGCATTACTATGGGATTTTGAACTTGTGTTTTGACTCACATCTAGCCTGTTAGGGCCCTGTCACACTTGTGCGTATATTCAAGTGCGTATGAGTTGCGCATCAACATTTCTTTGGTTTAAGTAAAGTTTGAGGGGAAGAAGTTGTTTCTCACTTTAACCTACCGTTGTACAGCCTGGTTATCGAACCAAAGAAATGACGTCTTCGACTGCAAACTTAACCTAAACCAAAAACAATACGCAACTCCTGTGGGCTTGTATATACGCACAAGTGTGACAGGCGCTTAAATAAAGTATTCAGCGCATCCAATGCGCATGAGGTACCAGTGCGTATTGTGCGTACGTACGACTGCGCATAAAAGAATGTCACCGCGCAACTCGAGCAGGCAGAAGTTGCTACAGTAGGGCCTTTACAAGCCGGTGACCTTTATCCAAGTCATCGACCACCGTTTTATCTTGTCTTCATTAGGGGACGTTTTATTAGCTTCATGGAGAAATATTGACTATCGGATCAGCGATGCTCCACTTCCTTTATGGAGACAGTGATCCATGGGCAATACAGTTGAAGAGCTCCTGTGGGAGTCGATGCCAAAGTTGATTGATAACGGGGTTGTTCTTTTTGCATTGTCTACCTTGGTGGGCCAGTGTACTTGGATTGGATCTGACCACACATCGTGAGGAAAATAAGGAAGGATGCAATGAGTATCGCCCTCACCTCTTGTATAAACAGGACTCCGTATGTATATATGTATGTAGTTGTGGTATTTGCAGTGGGGTTTAAGGTGCTTGGTTACACTTTTAGACCATGTTGATTTTATTGTATGGATGACATCCTCATGGAATTCCAAGCCTGATGCGAACGTGAGAATACAAAACGTTTGGCAAAAAGAAAAAAAAAAGTTGCCTTCATTATGAAATCTACGTGGTCAGGAAGGAAGGAAGAACAGAAGTAAACACAAAGAGTATGGTATACCGAAATATAGGTTCATTGTACGACATAAGTATCCATTTTCCAACATATTTTCTTTTTTTATGTGCAATTTACAGTATGTATTTTCTCCTATTTTTTTTTTTCATTTTGAAGCTGTTTTTTTCGATTTACAGTATGGCCGAATTTTTTTTTGGGGGGGGGGGCGGACGAGAACGGCGCGCGCGGATGTAATCCATTGAATCAAATCAGCATAGCATTACCTGAAAGGTGAATCTTTAAAACCTGATTACAGTCCAGGTAGTATTTTGACACCACTCAGTAACCAAGGCAGTGCACCAAGCGAGAATCTCTTCTTGTAGAGTAGCTTGTATAACACAGGCTACCATTAGGCAACTGACAGCTGATTTAATGGCTATACCACATGCAACTCTACCTTCAAGATTGCTGCTGTCAATGGGTGTCAATTTACATTCTCTAAAACCTATTGTAAAGTTTTGAGCTTTGACCCAACACAAAGAAAGTGTCCAAAATCGTCATCTTTTATCGGAACCGCAACAACTGCCAACATGCCAAAATAAATAAAACATCCATCAAAAGGATCTTGAGTGAAAGGTGCAAACACGCTAACACAGAGAAAAACTATACCTCTGCCAGAGGTCACTCACCTCCTTCCCAGATGAAAAAAAATAGGAGTTGAAAAATTGCGTATAAATTTCAACTGAAAATGCACAGTTTCTTATTGGATAACGTTTACAAATTGTTTCGATGGCCACCATTACCCCAGAGAACTACAGTAAGACAAACACAAGCAGAGGTCTTCGTGGACCTTATTGTCACCTGGCAACGAGGCTTTGTTAAACACCCAGTACCTGAGGTAGCAGTTACTCAGGTACTGGCGGGGATAGAATTTAGAAACGGTCAGACGTACCAGTCAGCATCCGCAAAACTCTGAATCGATATGTTAATTAGGTGAGGACGTATGACCGTTTTCAAACTTCATCCAGGTGCTTGAGTAACTGTTACCTTGCATATATTATTACTCGGATGTCTTACATTCATCGGCGCACCGTGTACTTCGTTTGACAAAAAAAGGCGGTGACTCCTGTCCACGAACCAGTTTGCCACCCAAACTTAAGGCCAGTGACCTTCGCTCTCATCGATCAACTTGGCCTGATTGAAACTAGGCGAAGATGCAGAACATGTCTTCATCATCGGATATTGACGACTGTACGACCCGTTATCCTTGATTTATTGACATAAATTTTGTACACAATCTGAACGATTCAACAGACAGCAATCCTTTAAAGGATTTAAACATTCTTTGCTCCTCGTTTCGGCCGAAACTCTGCAGTATTGTGTTGTCAACAGTGCAATTCGGCGAATAATGTATATCTATTTGACTGCAAGACTTTAAATCTTGAATGTTCAAATAAAACAAAGCCATCATCATTTATACAGTCCTCCCCACGTCATTTATATTGCCAGAAACGGAGAAAGTCAATATGGCAGAAGGAAAACGTAATTTTATTAAAGAGGGACGTGATGAAGAAAGCTTTATCTATTTCTTAGAGCACTCCGCTAGCTCACGCGACCCAAGATTATGATACAAATTACGTTAAGCTTTGTTGCCTGAAGTCTTTTATGCAATGACGTCTGCGTGTGGGAAATGAAAATGTGGCTGGATATTATACAGATACAGACCTTGTATCAGCGCAAATGGTGCACGGCTGTAACGGAACAACAGAATTGAGACATTTAATTCGCGCATGCGCACTTATACCATACCGTTGCCAAGGGAAAAGCCCCTTTGCTGTTTAGAACAAACTAGTCTATCATATCAAAATTCACCCATAATGCAAGGGAAGCAACGACGACGAAAAGCCTTGCCGCAATGACGTCTGCGTGTGGGAAATACAGATGTGGTCCGACCTTATATCATCGCAAATGGTGGGATCTTGTGTAACCGTACAAAATCGATACTTCCGCTTCAAGGAGCAACTCCCACGAGTCATGCGGATATCGATGCCTTTAATCAGGTCTAGAATCATACATTATGCATGAATGCCTTCCCTTTGAACACACTTTGGCAAAGTTTTAATCATACATGTTTTGTACTCAAAAGAGTTAAGGAGGGTTTGTCTAGCAAAGACAAGAACGTGTGACAAAAACCTTTGAACAGGTCTTGTACCATTGACTTCCACAGTCGTCACGTTCTAACAAATGTCACTACGAATTGTATAAATCTTAAAGTTATGTAAATTTTCCACAAAAATAATCAATTTAACGTGAATGCGAGATGAATGTAATATCATGTAATCTTGTCAAACCTAATGATTCCTCATCATATCACAATTTACACATTGTTCAGAAAATTTGGTTGAATATTCAGCAATCATTGATATTCCGTCGTACTTTGCACGTCTCCTTAATGACCTCCACGCCTTAGCACAGGATATTTTCCTCTGAGTAAGAGGATCATATCCCCCGGTCGATGAGGCGTGTATAGATCGTAATGTTTTGTCACCACCAGTAAATCCACTTTTTATGTATGAATTGATATCGCACGATGAGTGAATAGATTATTTACCGTGAACAGCAAAATTTTAAGTGGATAAAAGACCAATCAAATTTTAGCAATATATTTCTACCACTACCAAACCATAAACATAGCATGTCCAGAAAAGCCACTAGGAGGCCCATTGTCAAACTTGACCTCCGTTGTCCCGAAGCTTACTCACCTACAAAATATTATAAGGATCCGATCCATCAAAGGCTTCTTGAGTCATAGTGGAACGATATACAACTTTACAGACAATATGAAACCTCTTTACCGCTGCATGGAATATATCTTTCTATCCAAGTACAATACGTGAGGCTCGTTCTAACAAGTTAACTTCATGAAATAACAAGTTGATACCATAAACGGTGGTTGCATGGCCAATTAGTTCATTTATTATGCGACATGCATACCCATAGCCACGACAAGTGCGGCGGACTACAGCTACACAAGGGCGAACCGACAGGTGATTTATCTTCGGGCATCGATGGCTAATGGAGCAATCAATGTTTCGGAGAATACTTAAGCCAGTCTTGCACAATTGAGTGGGCGTGTATTCATCGTGCCTATCTCCTTCCTTGATAGTTGCGAGGTGAGGTCATGCCTTTTGAATTATGGATCAAACCCCCGGATTAGTGAAGAGAGGTTACTTGCCCTAACCAGTCAACTAAGAGACAAGGGGGATCTGCGCTTTTGCTAATTGGCGGCCTCTCGTAAGACATGGGAGCAATGTGCACATGCGTGAGGAGGTTTGCTTGCTTTAAAAGCACCGTGTTAAAAGTGTAGCTTATATAATTAGCAGAGGTGGTGATGTAAGATGTACATTGTGTTGATTGCTTTGAAATTATGCAAATTACTTGAGCTAATCCCCAAAAAAATGCTATTTTACATTTAAATGTGTACTTAAGATACATGTTCTATGGTTTGAATATTGACCCTTTCATTGATATATATCATCAACTTTGCTTTGAAATCTATTCATGTTATCGTTTTTTTTTATAAATTGATATTGTTACATTTGCTGTGTTAGTAAAGAGTATGGTAAGCTAACTACTAACTCCAAGCAGTATATGGTTTTGGACCTACTTAAAAAAAAAACTGAGCCTATTTTGGGGTCCTGCGGTGAGTGGTGCGGTCAGTTAGCAGTTGTGAAGAAACTGTCCCCAAATTTGATTCCCGACAACATCACGACTTCTCCATACTACTGCCGACTTCTTCCCAACAGGTTTCTAACTGTGTCCAGACCGCCCATGCATGTTCACGCTCTCCTGACTAATCCCTGTGTTTTTGATAAAAGAATAATATAATTTTTTTGAAATTGAAAATGATGTCAACAAATAAAACAATTGAATATGCAACCAACAAGACAAGAAGCAAATCTTGTACACTGAATCTTAACCACAACCAAAATTTTTAATCACTTATTCCGAACCGTGGTCTGAAAAAGGTCGAACGTTATCCAGAGGCCAAGGTCGTCGGCCATGTTGAAATGGCTCTCAAGGTCGGTGCCAACTACGTATACCCAAGAGCCCAATAATGTTTATTGAACTGAAAATTCTGCAAATTTTATCATTTATAGATAAAAAAAGTTTTAACATGCGTGTAGTTTGCGTTCTTCACTCGCATTTATTAAATCTCCACCATAGGAGCCGAAGGCAGCAAGACGATCCAATGGATTATGATAAAGACAGTATCCTTCCAAATGTCTATCTGTGGGTGTAGGCGCAGTTGTTAATTTGAGTCACAAAGGCAACGTTCATGGAATTTATGCTGATCCCTCCCCCCGGCCTGTGCAGCGAGCTTTACTACTTTGATCCTCCGACGTTAACGTTAATGTACCCTAATACTGACGGGCCTTCACCTCACGAGGGAGCGTCTTATTACACTAGACTCCCAGTACGCCCATACGTGCCCACAGCCGTCTGACAATACGCTGTTATTAAGGCTGCATCCTCGTTCATTTTTCATTTATGTGCTTCATACGTGTGCAGTTGCCAGAAATGTTCTAGCGGAGGAGCATCATTTTAGGGCCATTCATTTTGAAAACGAAGAAGGAAAGATAAAAAAAACTATTTGTAGATATAATTACGATGCGTACACAAAGTTATACCTCAATTTTGCACCAAACGCTTCAGTTTAAACCCTGTACGTATAAAACAGTCGTGAGACAGCCAGTCTGTTCCCCGTGCTGTTATATGTTGCGTGTCACGTGTTAAGGCAGGAACTTTAGATTGATGATGCTGATGCGACTGTGCAGTATTAACTGGATAAGACTGACTACTTAATCTCATACTGTCATGGTTATATAACAATATTATATTATATCATCAACCATGAAACTCACTTCAAAGTACATTTGTCATCATGCTTTGAAATAGCAACAATCCTAGATCGTCTGTGATTCAGCAGAATTACGGTAATGGTGAGAAACAAACGTAACGGTTACTTTAAACACCTTTTTTTAACATCTTAATGTTTCGTGATTTGGTCTGTCTAGCGCTACGGTGATGCTATACACGACCTTAAACGTTGAGGCCTAGAATTATAATCATATATATACTCAATTTCTATGAACAGAAAGTTCGCACCATCCTGCACACAAGCACACTGTCAATAGTTCGGTTGCGTCAGTTCAGCAGCCACTCCCGTCGACAACCGTGCACTTGATGTTGACGAATTGCAATAGCAGCCACCGATAGCGATGTCATCGCTTCGGGTGCCAATAAAATGGACATCTGATATGGAACAAAATAGTGGACAATCTGGGGCCACTATAGATTGTGTTGGGTGTGAGGAACCCGGCTGACAGCTTCTGTCCTGTTCATTAACCTACCCGTCCACCCGAATGAGATTAATGCCCACCTTGCGGCGGTAATACTCCCGTTTATTTCCCGGGTTGACTTTTTGATAGGTATACAAAGGATTGGCGAAGAATTATTCTTCTGGCCAGAATATGACATGTAGGAGGCGTCTTAGATGTCTGACACTGCACGATTCAATCTTTAAACTCGCCTTAAAGTATGCGTGACTGTTGCGTTTTTTGAATAAAAATATATTTTATAGATGCTTTAAGATGCTGAATATCCTTATATATCAGGTTTCTTATGATATGATGCATAACCGTATTCATGATAATATGACCACGACGTCACACCTAATAATATTACGAGTTTTACAATCAAAGACTTGTGTATTACTATCTATCTGGTATTAATATTATTTCATGCAATGGAAAGCATATTACATGAAACCAATATTTATAGTTTGATACTTGCGTAATCATCAAGTAACTGAGCCGGTCTTTGAGGAGTTTCAGTAAATCGTTTATGGTGTATTTTTGCTTCAGAATGTCGGCAATTTACAGTCCGATGGGAGAGAAGAAGAGCTCAGTCGATCCCTGTAGATATCACACTTGATGCGCTGAAACCAATATATCCGTAAGATATTGGAGAAAGATGATCCCACGAGCGCAACATGCCAATAAGGGCCGCTACATGAAGCATTGTAATATAGTAAAAAAAATCTCCATGGATAATTGAACCATAAATCTTGAAAGTACTAAAAGTTGTTCGATACAGCACACGAGACATTACAGTCCCTATTTTGCCAGCTCACAAATCCATCGTCTACATTGATTGATGAAATGATGATATGGCATCGGAAAAACGTGTGTGATGGAGCGGTGAATAACCATATACTTACAATGCTCTTTAAACTCCTTTTAAGAATCTTATTTACGTCATTAACTCATAAAATTCATGGTTTCTAGAACTTTACATAGTTGTCAAATTACATCAGCTAATTTAACTCGAAACATTATAATAGTCATTTTACTTTCACATTTTAACGCTACGTAATGCGTTCAAAATTCAGGCTGGCTCATTATATTGTGATGAGACTGCATTGTGCCTCTTCAGACTGGCAGAGAGAGCCACGAATGGTCGTTGTGGGTGACAAAATTCAATTTCATCCGTCCCCTTAGGGTCAACAAACGACATACCCCATTACTCGATGTGAAGTCCGAACCACATGTTCAGCAAACGTGGCATGTACGCGATAGATTGGAATAGCTGATGGTCCAATCTCCAAGTCTGGGTGAAAACTTTTCGGCGCCGCTCACTGTTATGATGTCCCAACCACAATTTTCACTCATAGAGTGGGGCTTCCAAATAATATCATACTTCCCGAACTGTGATTGCAACTGCCACTCAGCGCTTCATATAAATACCATAGCAATTTTCTACAGCACAGGCGCCACTTACCAGACTCGTGATCTTGACTGAGCAGTGACATCCTCGTTATTTTCAAATCGTTACCCCAAGAAATTGAAAAAAAATTAGCATCTACTATGGTCGATATTTATAACGAAATCATTTTGTTTTCCTGATGCTAATGTACATTCCTGCCAGACTACAATTAAAAGTAAATCAAATCAATATTAGATTGAAGCTGGGAAAGTGCAATCGTCAATAGTGTAAATATTTCACATGACTGTTAACAAATGTAATAAAAAGTGCTCGAGGAAATGTAATATACTTATTTTCACGAGTATCAATATAGTGATGACGTGCAAATCTAAACGCCAATATAAATGCTTCTAGCTATTCATCTAGCTATACTCGTAACCTCAAAAGAATTGGTCGACCGAGGAGTTTGATTATACGGATCAATTTCTTAGGCTTTATGTCCGTTCCTCGATTGCCTCAATCCCGATTGCTGGGAACAGCTGCAATGTTGCTACCATCCTATGGGGATCCAAGGTCACTATTGTCATTAGCCGAGGTATTAGAGTCAGGCTGGCGAGGGCTATTGCCGTGGTTTATTACGTACTCTTCCGCGCAGGTTCTAATAGACGAGCTTGGACTGCAGTGCTTAGTCGGCGGTTATCCCAGCGGGAACAGTTCCACAACCTATCAGACCCCACGCAGCATTTTGCCGTCATTAACCCTTTCAGCACACCTTGTGTTAACGAGAGGTGATGACGCCTGGGGAAGATTGCTAATGAAATGTAAAAGACGTGTAAAGCTCTTTTTGTGGCATCTAGAGGTTAATTTTGACCAGGCACTACAGCCGTGTTTATCACGTATTACCGGGGGATTTGTCTGGGTGCCTCATCGTATAAAGATCGTAAAGATGCAACAATGAACAGTTGCAACCCTCCATGGAAAACTGTAATGAAAGAAAATATTTCACACATTTAAAACTGGGTTCAGCTGCTGATAAGGCAATCCTCCACAGTATTTTGTGTAGTCCAGTCCAAAACGGTAACATTTAATACAAGTCACGTGAAAGAAAACTTGACTACAGTACGCAGAAACTGAAAACAAAGTAAGCTCGAAATTGTTTTAATGTATACGAAAAACTCTGGTGCACAGCATGGTCTTATAATTTGATATAGAAAGATCGACCAGAAAAAAAAAGAATATAAGTAATATAAAAAACATTTTGCCTAAGAGTTGTCTATCAAGATCCTGTATATGGTGCCCGTTGATGCTTAGTGTTCGCCTTAGAAAGGTTTGTCTAAGGCGATTGGATTTTGTTTCAAGTGAAGAATGATAAAAAGAAACAATAACAGTAAGGAAAACAGTGTTTAAAAGATACTGATCATTGGCATGTTTTTAAGTATTGAATTCAAATAAATAACGAGCATCAGGGCGGTTATACACAGTCCGCAACAAGACTAAGTTAACAAATTGCTGTTCCGAAGACCCACTACCATCTGCAAAATGCAGCTCATTGCAGTGTGAATTGATATTCATCGCACGTGCATCATTTATCGGAAAGGGGCATTGAAAATGCCCGACAAGTGCTCGCGGTAAACCCTTCATTTTATGCCAGAACTCCAATGTCTGCACCGCGTGTGTAAGGCTGTCGAGCTGAGCTCTTAGGAAATGTTGCTCCTGCAAAGACCTATCAGAAACAGGAGAGGATAAAAAGCCGGGAGCTTACGGCACGCCAGCCGCTGCCCTTTTGCGGTAGATATTTTATGTCGTGATATTTCCTGCGTTATTTTTGTCGTGGTATCGGATCGTTTCCTTTGCAGGCGCACCTTTTCCGCTGCTGCCAGCTGGGACAACAATAGGGGATGAGGGACATGTCTTGCCTACGCAAATGAGGGCCTTGTCCAGGAGGCAATTACTTGGAGTGAAGCTTCGCTGGCCCAAACGAGGAGGGGTATTTCTTCGGTAACCTCTCGGCGATCCGTCATCACCACCCGGGACAGCAACCGCCGCTACGGCCAGTCGACTACGGGACGACGCAGTACGGCTACTTGGCACTGTACTGAAAAGTCGCTAACCGGAATAGATATGGTAGAAGCAAACTCTTCAGCCTTGTCTCTGTCGGCTACGTGGAACGAGACGACGTCTTCGAACGGTACTTTTCGCACGGGCTCTCATCAGGTCTACCTAACGTCACTCTACCTTGCCGCCTACTGCGCCGTATTTCTCCTGAGCATCGTTGGTAATGTTGCGGTGGTAATCATGGTATTGAAAATATCGAAAAACGGAGGAACTAGAGCCTGTTGTTTCATTTTCAACCTGGTCATGTGCGACCTTTTAGTAGGGATATTCTGCGTGCCATTCACGTTGATACAGGAGCTACTGACAGGTAAGGGACGCTACTGTAATTATCATTACTACAGGTATTTAGGTAAACCTTTTAAACTGATGCTATATCAGATAGACAAAGCCAGTATGGCTAAAATATTGCCAGACTTTAGAACGATGTAGAGGGCTCGATACCGGTCCTAAAACGAACACGGAAATGCAATTTCCTTTGTGTCAGAGCGAGTGATCATCAGTGAACATGGTGCATCAACAGACTTATCAGGCAGACCGTGGCTTGCGTAATCAAGCCAGTTAATTGTATGCTGTTAAATGGTTATCGTATGGGCGTAGAAACATTGCAAATTCATGATAAGGACTACTGAATTATACAGAGCAATAAAATGTAATTGCCACAATATACTTAGTTTTTAATGCGATTTTATTGCTTCACTTGATGAATTTATGTCTATTGTAAAAGATGAACCAGGGGCTTAATCTAACGCGTCAACACAATCTGTCAAAATCATTGATATTTATACAGGTGCTTAGTTCATGTCCATACGCTTGCACCATTCGAGCCAACCGCTGCAGTCCAGCGCTAGCCCAGAACAGAGTATGATCTAATATGTTGGCTACCAATACTCATTAGAGCGTTGAAATTAGTTTTGCACACATTCATCAATTCGTTCTGTCACGTCTCACAGACGGCGGGCTGGCTGATCTGATGTGTAAGATGACGTCAACGGTGCAAGGCATTGCAGTCTGTTGTTCCGTGTTTACACTAACAACAGTCGCCATTCTAAGGTACTCAACTCATTTTTTTTTCAAAACACGTTTCACAAATTGAAACGTTAATGCGGGCATATTTTGTTGGAATCTTTCTGGTGTGTGTACGACCATTTCAATCATATTTTTGAGCCGTCAAATAACCTCGCCGCAATATTTTACGACTGCCCCAAAGGGGCCCTAGGGGATAGGTACCGTTTCAAATGTTCTGAATGAAAGGCAATGTCATGTTGAATAACGATGCATTTCTTGACGAACTTAATGCAAGACTAATGGGAATGAATTGCACTTAAAGATTGCGCAGCACACCACCGTTTCTCTCCTAATAAGATGTCCTAGTACATCTTCATCACAAAACAGGACTTTAACGACTGAGGAGACATTGTCTTCTGCGTCAGATGCCCCATACATCATCGAGATATCAATATCAATATTCTATTTCTTAGGCAGAAGTTTTTTCTTATTATTATTTCCAATTTTAGATATTGTCAATGTTACTGAATTTACCCCAGGAGTGAATTCTCTTATCAAAACTAAAGCTTCTCATATGTAGTAACTCATATAGATAATGTAATATCCCCTTCCTAGTCATTTGGTGTATTATTGTATTTACTTTTTACTTCATGGCCGGAAACAAGAATCGATGCGTGTATCCCTATGATTTTGTATTCACCAATTTAGCTTTATGGCCAAAATTTCTATAAGTGTACCAAAGGGAACATCAAATCCATTTACTTTGCAATATCAAGGTGATTACAAGATATATTTTTCCAGGGCACATTTAAGTAATCCTACTTTTCCTCCCATCAAAACGACTGTGTTCGGATATGAAATTCTGTGCGATCGTCTAAAAATCATCCATGAGTCATTTTTCAGATTGGAAATTACGTGATGAAACCACAATGTATGATATCGTAAGATAAGCTATTGTTATTTCATTACTTCAAAAAAGAGTTTTTTTAAACCTTGTCGATGTAAACAACATATGATTATTTTTCCTCGCTTGGGTATGCGGCTGCGTCAAGCATGTGATTTAGTGTACACGACCAGCACAGATGAGAATACTCTAATGGCCTAAGTAGCGGGCAAACCTTAAGGCAAACCTTATCATGGCCTAGGACCACGAAAAGATCTCTGTGCCAATTGTCCGGGATTGCCTGAAATATGAAGGGCTGAAAAGTTAATATCCAGCAGATTTGCCACCTTTGATCTCTAGTGGGGCAATAAAGAAAAACACAAAGGGGAAGATGCCGGCAACAAACCTTCCTCAAGTCGACCATGTGTTACTTAGATCGGTGGTGAAAAGACCATAGCCTCAATTTCGCACCTTAGGACCTTTGGCACTACGAGAGCTTTCTTCAAACCCTGTTGTATTCTAGCTTTAAGTTATTTACTGTTAGGTGTTTGAAGACTCAAGACTATCATTTCTATTGACAGCCGATTGGATTTCAATTAGGTTTATTGAATAATCATCTTCTTTATGTTTTAAAAACTCTTCATTGTTCACAAGTTTATTTTCTTCCTAAGCTGAATCATAGTTTCAGTCTGCAGCTTATCAAGATTTAGCTGTGTTAAAATATGGTCAAGAATTTGTCATTAGCTGAACGCTAATAAGTACTCTGTTAGGTTCATGCATTTTACTCTGTTTTCCAACCTGCTTAACCCTTGTCCTGCTGGAGTTCCAGAGCTAAAATATACCCCCACTGCCGAAGTGCGCAGAAAAATTTGAAAGAAAGAGTACTCGTTTGATATTGCTCAATTTTAGTTACCACGCTGTAAACAACCGCGCGGGTGCAACTAGCGCATTGTAGAAATATTCTCAACCCAGCAATTGTCTGGGCTAGCATACAGAACAAGAATGTACAACCCGGCAATTGCCGGGCGTAGTTCTGTCAGAAACCTAAGCATTTTTTACACAATATGAATTACCTTCACTGAAGCTAAAAATTCAGTCAATTAATCAATCGATCGATGAATCAAACAAACAAACAAACAAACAAACAGAGAATTCGTGATTTATACTGGCAGAAGAAGGTGCAAAACATAAACACAGTCAAACTACCCTAATTTCACATTGTACGTTTGAAGTCCTATCTGGTAGAATGTATTTTGAATATTTCATTATCATTTGTGAAGATTATGCTCAAATCTTTATGTTTAAATTTACCATCTACTCATGTGCACCTTGACCTAAGCTGAACCAGCCAGTTTCACTAAAGAGGGCTCAAATCGGTCATAAGCTGTATCTACCAAAGACCTACCCAGATATATAGAATACTACTACAATGCTAACTGCCCAAAGTATGCTGAAAATCAGAAAACAGAAAATCAACTAAGCAAACGAACGTACAAAAAAATCAAAGATGATTGCAGTACAGGAACCAATAACCTTTGCCAAATAGAAAACTATATTCTTAGCCGATTGAATCGTTGTGTGTGCAAGCATTCAAGCTATATACCATCCGACTGGCAAGGTCCTTAAAATATATGCTCGATGACCAACATTGGGAACATCCTACTCTCCAAGCACAGCTTGGTGGGGAAGATTGTGACCTTTTATCATATGTCCCGTTTTTGTATATGTATGCTTACTAATCTGCCGAACCGTTATGAGAATCCATCAATCATCAGATGCTTTAAAAAAATATCATGAATGGTTTCCCTAATAACAGAGGAGATCATAGTAAGCTCCAGTGACAAAGAATCTTGAGCTCCTAATGTTGTTTTTTTATTCTGTTTTTCTAATTGTGTTTTAACGCCATTCAGTGTAGCATTCTGAATGTAAGGACAACATGGATATTAGTACATTTTGTCGGTAAAAAGGCATATATAACAAAGCACTGCATAACAGTGCACAGATCATAAAACAACTTCATATCCTCTGCCACTGACGGCGAAATTTATGACATGAGGTTGGCCCAGTTCACTTTGATGTGTTCGGGGTCTCGTGGATCGTATCGCGAACAATATGAATTCGGCCGATATTCTAGCGGCAATGGGCAGTGTCGGCGTCCCCTTGTCGAGTTGGTTTTCGTCAACGATATTTGGCTGCTTTGGGGGTTAGAATGATATACACACCTATATACGAATTGGATAACCTGTTTCATTTGATTTCAATTCATTGATTATGAAAGAATGCTTTGATGAACATGTATGCATTGATGACTCTAATTCTACGGCGAACGTCACTAGCAGAAGGAGAATTTATGAATGTGAAAACACAGACAGGCAAACAGACAGGCAGGCAGACCAAAACAATGCATCAACGTGGATTAGTAGATTCTTTCATTGATTACATGACCTAGAATGCCTGACAGTTGTCACACACGATTGCTGAATTCGAACTCGGAACGCCACTCCCCCATTCACTCCCGTAACTCTGACCTTTACTTCCGGAATCCTTGTCACTTTGCTGTGAAGGTGACTAGCATATGAAAAATACAAAATGTGAAAACATGACAGACAACTGTAGAAAGAAATGAATATAAGAACTAAAAGAAACAAAGCGTCCTAACTCTCCCGGATGTGTCATGCATATTCCACTTACTCGTACATGCGGTACTTGGGTCCCTGTGCTGTACCATACAGTGCAGCTGCTAGAACATTCTGTAAGACAGATCGTGTTTTGCCCTCTCAACTT
Source organism: Branchiostoma lanceolatum (assembly GCF_035083965.1). Taxonomy (NCBI): domain Eukaryota; kingdom Metazoa; phylum Chordata; class Leptocardii; order Amphioxiformes; family Branchiostomatidae; genus Branchiostoma; species Branchiostoma lanceolatum. The sequence goes on from NC_089735.1 coordinate 7,550,736, forward strand.
GAAAATGGAAATGTCACTTCGGACGGCAAGGCTAAGGCCGAAATTCTTAATAACTAATTTGCATCTCAAACGTATCTAAGTAGCGAATGCGCCTCTTTTTCCAACTTTGTACTCAGGACGCATTTAGCTCTCAACTCAATAACATGTTGTCCGCAAACGTGTACAAAGTACAATCAAGCCTAAATGTTAATAAGGTCACGGGGCCTGATGGCCTGAGTAATGTATTTTTTTAAGAACATCGCGCCTTCACTAGCAGAACCACTGTCACATTTGTTCAATGTCTTGTCTAAATACGGCTGTTTCCCGACAATTTGGAAATTTCCAAATGTTGTCCCGGTGTATAGAAAAGGTTAAAAGCAGGTCAAGGACAACTACCTGCCTATCTCACTTCTGTGCTGTGTCTCTAAAGTGGTTGAACGCTTAGTGTATGCTTAACTATCTACATATTCAGATTGGCAACAACCTGCTTACCGACCGGTGACTCAACATTCAATTCATTGACACATCTTGTTCTTAAGCTGCACGCAGTAGAACAAGGTCTAGAAGTCCGTGCCGTTTTTATATATCTCCATAGCATTTGATAAAGTTTGGCACGCTTGTCATGTTTTTAAATTAAGTCAACTATGAGTATTGGAATCACTTCTGGAATTGATGGAATCTTATCTTACGAATAGAAAGCAACGCGTTGTCATCAATGGGACATGTTTGAGATGGCTAACGATAGATGCAGGGGTTCCACAGGGGTCGCTCCTGGGCCCTTCTAGTTTTTTTTTTCAATGATCCGGTGGACAATCTGCAAGCTGATACAAATCGTTTCGCCGATAAAGCGTCACTTATTTTTTATGGAAATAGTTTTGGATCCTTTTGTCTTAAAAAAAATATTGAACCGTGATATTAGATTGGTGACTGATCAGACCAGTGGTGGGTAACTTTTGATCACCTTAGCTAATTACATTTTCCATGAAAAGATCAAAGTCCATCACCAACTATAAGTTTTTAAGGGAGTTGATCTGAAGGGAGTTGACTCCAATAAGCATTTGGAATCACACCTGAAACGTGATTTGTCCTGGTCGTTTCAAGTGTCTGTATTGACTACCAAGGCAATGGAACGTATGAACCTTCAAGAGTATATCATATTTTGTCCCTCGGGGAACATTGGAAACGCTGTATATCATCATATGATTCGTCCATTAATCTAATAAGCTGATGTCGTTTGGTGCAGCCTTCTCAGTAAAGACTCTGATCTGCCAAATATCCGCAGCACGTGTCTGTACTGGAACCATGAGAGGCACTGAACGCGAGTGTGGATGGGAAAAGCATATTAAGCTGATCCAAGGTTCCCTCAAAACATTACCTCCATTTATCATGGAGGAAACAAGAGTTGAAAGAGTTTTCTCAGCATTCTTTAGCTTCATATCTAAATTGCTCGATAATTCAGCTTGGGTGCAAAAGCCTTTCCCCCCACTGCCTACATTTTACGACGTAAATGTCTCCAACAACGATGTGCATAATCCATCTATAGTCAGGCTGCGGCAAAAGTGGTGGGTAATGTATGACTCTTTTGTTGCGACCGGACTTCGCTTGAATTCAGATATTGAATGAATTCTCCTCGCAGCAGCAGCTTCGTATCAATCAAAAGTCATAGGGTATCGATTTCTGTACACAGTAGCACCCGAACCTTGTTTGGATAACAAAGAAAATAATGTTTCCTGTATAACGCAGGCCGGATACTCCCGTTTTTACAATTTCATGCATCACTACGATAGAGAAACGTTTTCATTAAAACCCCATTTATCCCCGCTAAAACGATTTAGATACGACGAACCAAGATCTGAATATTCTCTTCCGTGCAACTCTAGTATGAATGCGTATGGGTGACTAATCCCACTATTAGAACGTTCAGTTACGTGGTATTGATGTCAAAGATCTAAACATATAGTGTTTATTCAAATCTTGGATTTCAAGTACACATGTGTAGTAAAATGCATTGTGGGCAATATGTGAAAGGTGAACTCCCTACCTTCTTAAGAGTTATTTTCTCGACCTTGATTTGCGTAACACTTTGAAGACGTTGTTTATGTCCCAGAGGCCGTTACTTCTGATGTAGTGTACACAATGCATTTCGCTGCACATGCGAATCGTGACCAACCAGTTTTCAGTAATTATTCTACCTTATCTTCCAGGTATAGGTGGAGGGAACATCAACAACAAATGGAGATATCAGGAACCACAGTTCTTGTAGTGTCCATTGCTATGTGGGTCGTTGCCGTACTCTTTTCCTCACCCGAACTAGTGGTGAGAAGAACTGTTGAACCAGACTCAAAAGGAGGTAAACTTGTGTGTATCGATGTTTGGCCATCATCGCAGCTTAAAATGGTTTACAAGGGTTTCCTGTTTGCGTTGTGCTTTCTCGGACCATTTTTCGTAATCGGATATCTATGGGTGACTGTTGGAATTAAAACGTGCTGTGAATCGGGGGAGCCACGAGATGTAGTCATCGAACGCAACCACTCGCCGAGTGCCTCTCCAACGAGACGGAAGGGAAACAAGTATTTTCGTATGATGAAGGTCATCGTGGCGATCTTCTGTTTTCTATGGCTGCCACTATACGTCAGCTGGACCCTGGAAGCCTACGGAGACTATTCCCGGTTTCTGAAAGAAAAAGTAAAAGGTTATATCTACCCAATCGCGCTATGGACTGCCTTTAGTAATAGTTTGATCAATCCGTTCATATGCGGGTACTACACCAAGAACTTGGGTAAATCGTGTAAAAAGAAGCCTCGAAGAAGTCGACAGGCCCGGAAAAACTGGGAAAATTCAATATCTTCCAACAACTCGAGCTCAGACGGTAAGATTGGTCATATTGAACTGAATTCAGTGTGTGGCTCAACGGAAAAGGCCGACGATGATCAGGGCAGGATCCTGGTTCTACCGACCGACAAAGATGTCATTCTGGAGCCTGTCAGGCGTTTACCGACAGATTGCAGTACGGAACCATTGACACGGACAGAAGTGAAAGCGTGACTACAGTGCTTTTGATAAATGTAAAATTCAACCTATTAACTAATATACGTCTTAAACAACGGTAGGTTTGGAATGATAACAAAAAAGTAACTGTACATCGAAGAATGATAGCTTGTATGATCTTGCTTGTATCCAACTAAAAGTTATGTAATTATCCTCAAGAACCGAAAATTGCAAAGAAACGTTTTAAAAGAGGGACTTGTACATACCTGTCAACATTAACAGTGTTAAGCAATGGGGATTCAATAAAACAAATTTAAGCTGCCTTAACATACATCGTCCTTTGCGCGCATGCGAAGAACAACTTCTTTTCTATTGACAAATCGTCACATTGTCATAATATTGTACTTTTGTCAACATTGCATTTCTAAAGGTCTATCTGAATATGATGAGAACGTCCTGACCGTACTGTAGCATGTAATTATCAGACAATTTCACAGCGATATGTACATGTACAGTCCTAGTTCATGAGGTCATCGATGACAGAGCCTGGCTCATGTTGATTATACCCCCATTCCACTTGGACGGCGCTCTCACCGCGCTCTCACGGCGACCTCATTTTGGCCAGATCGCCGTGAGAGCGCCGACAGCGCGACGAGAGCGCCGTGAGAGCGCCGACAGCGCGGCGAGAGCGCCATGCGCGCCGTCATCTCGGCGATGGTTTTGAACATGCTCAAAACCTTCGCCGTGAGAGCGCCGAGGATGGCGATCAAAAAACGAGCGCCGAGAGAGCGCCGAGAGAGCGCGGAGCGAGCGTAGTGAGCGCCGTGAGAGCGCGGTGAGCGCCGTGAGAGCGCCCAAGATGGGATCAAAGGGCCGCAGCGAGCGCTCAAGGATCGCAGCGAGCGCTCTATGAGAATTGAATGGTCTTAACTGTAGTTCAAACAAATTTAATTCTTGAAGTGGCGTATCTTGAATTTCTGGGAATTTTGTGGTCAAATCATAGTTTTTGCTCGTGGGTAATACAAATTGACCAATACCTACAAGTACTTGCTTCCATTCAAATTCAATTCCCTCCAAGTTTTATTGTCAATGGTTCAAAATGTGTTTCAAAATTCTGTGATTTACGTTTCTATTATAACGTAGAATGATAGAATATATTTATTGCAAACAGTTTACATGACAGACAGCACAGAAAAAACAAGTTGAACATACATATATTACTAAAGACACACACTGAGCGACCGTGCAGCGACAAAAATTGAATCTGTTTTCCCCTTGATTTTATCATTCAAATATGATGCAAGAGGTAAAGGTATGACTGAGAAGATAACAAAGCACACAAAACGTAACAAAAATTCGTTCTTTATCTCTGGAATTCGTTGAGTGATCTATGAAATCTTTAAAAAGTTGCTGACATTTGACATTTTGGTCGCGCTGAGAGCGCGCAAAGGTCGCCGTAGAGATTCCACTTGAGCACGTTTTCTAGGAGTTCGGCGCTCTCACGGCGCTCTGGCCGATTTTAGGTCGCCGTGAGAGCGCGGTGAGAGCGCCGTCCAAGTGGAATGGGGTTATCAAATATATTCATTTACCTTTGTTTCTGTCCCAAATGGCTAAATATTTATCCTACTCGATAAGATAGTAACTAGAGTTCCAAGGCCACAAACATTCGCTAGGTTATTTTGTCTCATTGCAGTGCAAACAAGCATGTCCTCGTCGATTATGCAAATGGAGTACTGATCTGCATAATTCATGTTTAACAAATTGATGTTTACATATATCTAACTTCCAAATGCTGCGAGGATGAAGGTCCCATCATCTAATACCGTCTATTGAATTGCACTGTTTTCATTGAAAACTTAAATTCGGCCAGAAGGGGCATATATCGGTTGGTGTTCCTCTCTTTCTCAGTTACATATTCCACACGTTTGAATATATAGTCTTAGAATGGAATGCATCGGGTTTATGAATTCCCCTTATTAATTGTGTTAATTGATCCCGGTTTGGTTATGCAGATCATCACTAAAGCTACCTACATACCAACATAGAGCGATCCTCCTTAATTTTTAAGTTATCGTCTTTCAAAGATTTTAGAAAAAAACGCCACTGGCACTGCAGTTTCAAAACCAGCGACAATGTCACTTATTCACATGAACAAGAGCTATATACCACTCTGATGTGGTGACCGTATCATATCCAGATCAAAAGATGCAATACCCAAAAGTTCCGCTGTAGTGCTATAAGCTGCATAGGGCCAAAGTCTCATATCACCAAATATCAAGACAATCCACCCAGGCATTCACGAGTTATCGTGTAACACACAGACACAAAGACACAGGCACACACACTAACACTCTCGAAAATATAACCTTAGCAAAGGTGAGGAAAGCAACTGAAGACTGATTATACACTGCAGACAAGGGGTCGGTTGTGCCATTAGCGCTCTCTGGACGGTACAACGCACTGGTTTGAAACCCTAACCCTTTATAACTCCCTGGTTATCTCTCAGGATCGGTTCTAACTTTGAGGTTTATCTCACAGTAAGTGGATGTTCATGTAGGCGAGGCATATGTCACATGATCTTCTAAGAAAACGCCTTAAGATTCTTGCACACCTTAACCATCAGAGGTACATCTAAAGGCGTACGAATACTAGTAATATGGCTTGCCACTAGGAAAACTACAACTAATAAATCATTCGGCAGTGAAAGCAGCCGTAGGTCAAGACGTTTGCTAATGTCCGTTCTGATGCTTTCCTTTGCTATGTTACTAGGCTAGAGGCTGTTGTGAACTGTGGACCACACAAGACATGTGTGTGAATCTGAAAGCATCGCTTTGTTGAAATCGCGGCAGCAATGACATTTGATACGATGCTGCTGCGCTTCTTTCCAAGCCATTATCGATAATTTCGTCATGCGTATTTTATCAGGCCATCTTCGACAGAGTCATTTCGACTCACTAGCATTCCATAATGCTCCCTGCCTTATCTGCCCAGCTAGCCTTCGCTTCCGGAGTGCAGCCATTCTTCAATAATAACACCATTGCACCGAATCATCGGCAGCCTAACGCACCCAATGGTCGATACGTGAAATCTCCTGATGTTAAGAATAAGGTCCTACCTTCTACGCAGAGCTAAAAAAAAACTTTCAGTTGTTATTTGCTCTCTAAAATTACAAAATGGAATTCGTTGCTTTGGAATTGACCATTGCACGAAACTAAACTTTTGTGTGTTTCCTTGTCTGCTAAGATGTAGTTAGTACAAAGGCAGTCGTCAAAAGTCCATCGTCCATTACTATCTTAAAAGACTTGGGTCGCAAATGACTCCCTAAATGTGAAGCACTGTTCCCTTTTGATACAGGGTATAATGGATGATAAAACAATGGGCGGAGATGAAATGTAGCAACGACCTCGGACAACCTTGTTCCTAAGTACGTCAAGGGCATTCGGAATGCGTTCAAAACGTGGACTGTGCGAAGTTGAGATCTACGGGAGCCAGCGGCAATGGTAATTGATTGCACCTTTCTAACGAACCCTGTGTAGCAATTGAGACAAATTGGTGGATGATTGGACTAATGCAAGAATTGATCAAGACATGTTAAGATGTCAGCACCCATAGTAGGAAAAAGAATGGTAACGCAAGCAAGGTAACGTGCATCGCCAATGGCCTTGATAAATTCACAAACGATTGCAATTAAAAACTACATACTGTGCCCGTGGTAAGTTCGTTTGTTTTTTTTGCCTTTCATTTAATTACCATTTTTCACTAATATATCTAAACCTACCTTCAGATTCAGATTCAGTTTCATTTCTCATGACTTTGCATGTGACATTTCATAGAAATATGCACATAAAGTGCGTCATTATTTACAAAGGGACTCATGATTTGTAAAACTCACTATCTAGAATTTTAACTGTATTACGAATCTAAAATAAGTTGTAAGAACAGATTAAAAATGAGGCACCAATTTACTACATAAACAATTTCAACAACTTGACAGTTCGAGCATGTAGTGGAGTTACATTAGTGGCTCAATTGTCATCCGTTGAACAGTACAGTAAAAACTTGTGGTATTAACAGTCAGTGTGGTAGAGCAGTTTTAATGATCGTGGAATTAAGGAGAGTTCATGTGTCTTGGATTTACTCCTGGTCAGTGCTCGGTAGCGGACTTCATGACGGAGTTTGTAGCAGTTGACTTGATGTGTTGCGAGAAACTCATTTAGAGGAGAGCTACTGTCCCGGAGTATGTTGCGTAAAGTGTTCAGCGTGGCAGCGCCACGTCGAAAGCAGAGAGTCCACAGGGGTTCCTATGAGTCTCAGACAGTTGACCTCCTGGCCAGGAAGCCATGTCGAGCATCCCTTCGCAGGGGATTCATAAGATGCGCGGTTTATTACGCAAGGTGTCGGCAAAATTGCGATACAAAACTACGGCAATGAATCTGCCACCAAATCTAATGGACCTTAGATTGTAATAAATGTTCAACTTGCTCAGAATTGGAATCACTTGTTTTATTTTATGGGAAGATGATGATAAATGTACTTAGACATATAGCAAATGGACACAGCGGTCATTGACCTAAAATCTACATCAGACGATGCCCTGGTTACATGCCACCTTTAACATACTTCCATTCCTCATTTATTTCATCTCTTTTCTCAGAAGGAGGCTTATGGTTATCTAAATTGATTATACATGTCTTAGATCGCCGTCTTGTAAGATTAGACGATAATGGGACGATAATGGCCTTTACCAATAACTTATGTTCCAAGTAACTGCTCACATGGGAATCCATTGAAAATGCCACCTATTGTATCATTTATGGAATTTAATATACCTAAATAACCGGACGCGTCCAGACATTTAAAGATCACGGAACGTGTAAAAACATTCCATGACATGCCTTGTCCAATTGTATTTCGATTAATTCAGGGAAACCAAGCATTGTAATACACTCGTCATTAACACATCAAATTTTCTGTGTCAACCATTTGATGGCAATCAAGCAGTTGAAAATACTATTCACTACTAGCAAACGAGCAACCGAGATTACTGTTGCCTACTACCAACCAATCACCTAGAATTACACGGTGTTGCATTTAAATGGGTGAAAAATTGGCAGTAAATCAGGGATCATTGCCAAGGTGGTTTCCATGCGCATATTTGTAGCTGTCCCGTTCAAGTGATAGCGAAGGTAATCTGATCGAATCGATATTTGATAAGTAACGTCTTAGCGACCGTGGGATTCTCTTTGGTGTAATGCATTATATTTCACTCGATACGGCAGCAAATATATTGTTTTATCATGATGTGTTTTTTCCTTCTGTCATTGTTGTTCCTGTATTTACATAGCCGGTATACCCGCTTTTCACAGCAAGCAGCTTCGCAGGCACACGGCACGACAGAAGCTGGCTATGCTACACTGGACGTTGTACATCGGGCTGTACATGAGCGCTGCTTCAAGCTATCTAGTCAGGGTGCTTCTATATACATGAACTGGATGGCAATGAGTTCCACCGTACGAAGAATCCATTTTAGTGACATTGAGTCAACATCTTTTGACCAAATGACCAAAATTTGGCTCCCATCATGTCCTTGTATTAAAACCGAATGACTTGAAATTTCGAATGGAGGTATTGGGGCATATGCAACTGTGCCCTTTTTTCCACTTCTGAGAAACATCACTTTTAGGTTACACACATTATGATATGTAATTCAAACGGCGTGGAGTATTACTTGTGAATCGTGTGGCGAGATATGGGAGCGAGGCAATTTAGAAGAGTCCATTTTGTATGGAAGTGTTTTTGGAAGAGCCCAATCATGTATATTTCAATAGCAATGCTTAGCAAACATATCAGGCTTCTGTCGAGCCAATTCTGGTTGCCTGTGATTCACAGATTCAAGAAATGTACTATTCTTTCTTTGATTTCCACTAAAACATGTATAATGTAAGGTACGTTGTTGATATATTGTAAATGTGTCTACACATGTACATAACATGTTACGTTCAGACAAATCTGTGTAACGTTACCGTCAGTAAAAAATAATTACTCCGAATCCTTAAGTGGTGGTGTTCTAGCCTTTGATGTAAAAGTTGGAATCAGTCTGTCGTTCTTTTTCCTATCTTTGCAACCCACGTGCGGTAGACCCAATCAAAGGGTTTGCAAAATTAAGGTTGAATTTGTACGTTCATAATCATGTGAATATATCGAACCCTATGTAGGAGCAACCACAATGTTCCTTGCACCAGTAGCATGACTTATGACCACCATTGCTGTTTATATCCTGCCCGCAGTGATGACGTGCAAATTTGCGGGTACGACATGAATGGACTGTGAAAGATATTGCCTTACCATCCACCGATTCACATTTCTAGAGGCATTGATGTTATAAAATACCGGCAACTTACCCTAACAGGAAATGTTATTTAGATGACAGATGCGTCACCAAAGTCCAAATCACCTTGGGTGCTCCACACAGATAATGCTGCGGACGGTGTCAAGGGGCCTACTTTATGTTTCTAGGCACTGAAGATACCTCTCTTTATGAATGTGACTTATGGTGGTGCCACATGCATCAACTAGACGATGGCAAAAATTTTTCTTCTTTAGAAGCAGTCACTGCAATACCTATTCTAAGTCCAAGCCACCCAAGAGGGTAATTTTTTTAATTCGGTGATGCATCGGACTTGCTCTGCTCCTGCTAAAGGAGAGGTAACCAGAGTCTCTTAATGCCTTCTATATACCGAGACGCACCGTAGTAAATTACTGATAGCTTTGTTGGAGGAACGATATAATGAAGAACGCAACTATCTTCGCTGATAAGTGCATTTTCATCCCAACAAGTAAGTCTAGCAAACCTCACAATATCCTATCGTTTGTCTCTGTATGTTAATACAAAATAATCGATAAACCCGTCATAGCTGTATAGTTAATATACACCTTATTCAACGTTAATGGGCAGCGTTGACATTTGCAAAATGAAATTTACGAAGCAAAACTTTTGTTGCCTTTTGTTAAGAACAAAAACAGCGGAATTGACAGCTTTATGTCAATTATATTTCTCATAGGGGATCTTTACAGCATTTTGGAAAATGCAACAGTACACTTCTTAACTCTTCGTTAATGCTGTTGGATATATTCCAATGAACAAGGGTCTATCCATCGCAACCCTCTTTTTGATTTGCAGAATTTAAAAACAGAAATGTTATTCTTATTGAAACTCTGCTTATTACTGCTCGTTTTAAAGGTCGTTTCTATATAAGCCACAGAATTGCAATCTATGTTGATTTAGCATAGGGACAAAGTCAATTTTGGAATTGAAAGCTATGTTTTTATGCACTTTATGTATCCATTGATACGTGATTTGACTCAAAATCTTACCGCTCATCACTGCAGAGAACATTGTTATGAAAAATATCAATGTTAAGATTCACTGATGTATGATAAGATATTTTGGCTTGAATATGATAGGCGCGTCAATAAGATGTATTATGCAATAGATTCATGTTTTTGCACGGAGCAGTGACAATCGGAAATGTGTAAATCATCTAGAGCTTACAAAGTAATGTTTTTTTTCCGTTCCCATCATTCAATTCGTTGAATTCTACTTGCCACAGGAAAATATTGTAAATATCAATATTTATATTTCTAGATACAATAAGATGCATGTAATCAAAGTCGCATCGCCTGGCGAGTCATCTTCTCTTTTTATATTGTGGTTACAACTGACCATTTTGCTACAGAAGCCTATAAGTAACATTTCGAACTGAAAAAAGGAACTGACTTGATTAACTCGTGTTTGTTCTTTTAAGAACAAAACACGAGTTATATATATGTAATAATTTGTGCCAAAAGGCAGATACGCAAGCAGCTGGATTAAATTTTAGAAACAGTAAGACGTTTCAGACAGCATCCGCTGTCTTTCGTCAGTGACTGAAGGGAAGAACTGGAGAACCGGGTTTATACCAAAACTCTGAAATGATATGTTAATGAGGTGAAGTCAATCAAGGATGGTTCAATAGCAAACTAAGGCAAGACAATGTTGTATGCTAGTCAATATATTAGCTCCTGTTGTTTAAGTATAGGAACTAATGTCGATTCGTCCGGGGGCGATGGAGGACATTTCCTCATATATTACCTCTGTAACCATCTACAACACAACAAGGGGCACATGCACACATTTAATCTCGAATCCACAGACATCCTAGACCGCGAACCCCGCTGGATCGAACGGGGAGTAAAGGAGGCAATACATGAGAGAATGCACAATCCTATCATCAACAACAAAGAAGGTGTACTCGTCGAACTTTCAGGCACTTGGGATAAGGTATGATTTCTTCATTCAAAGCCTGAAGATTAATAACTCTGCCCCCATAGATATACAAATTACCGAAAGTACCATCATTTTTCCATATTGTAATGTTGACATTAAAGTATATGGTCTACAGGCCATATTTCACCATTTGGCTTATCATTCATTGAAATAATGCAACAAATGACTCACCCTCGAGACATTATTCCTCATGTTTTGAAGCTGACCAAGCGCGTCATTAGATAATATTGTTCGAGGCTTTATTAACGTTATGATGTTATTTCGTTACTACAGTTGTCTAGAATTTACGATGTAATATCCAGATTATGTTTCGGGACAAAATCAATATGTATGTCTGTCTCCAAGCTAGTGCCCTTGACACGACGTGCTACAAATCGGCTTCATCTGTCCGAAGGGGACAATCTAAACATGTTTCTTTTGCATAACGAGGAGACCAACATTGGTATTATTTTAGAAGAAAAGGGTAATACATACCTATACTTGATAATTAAATGATCACCTTAAAATGCTCAGCTTTGCATGGTTATATTCTACTATCTCTTTCTGATCAACGAATTCTGGCAACGCATATAAGCCATAATCTTAGATAACATGTTCGCGTTAAAATCATATCAGTTATTCGTAGTATATTACACAATTCGTGAGTACTTAATATCAAGTTTCTCATAAACTACGATGACTACGACTAGAGTTCCACGAACCCATCCCTTCGCCTAAGTGAAAACCTTCATGTTGTTCAGGCCTAGGGTTGTTGGTGATAAGAGGTCTTTCAGTCAAGACATACCCAGCAAACCTCCAAGTGAAACTCTTGTTTCGTGTTCTGGCTATCCTTTTGTGCATTGACCACTCTAGGGCTCCAGCCCGCCGGCCCAGGCTTAGAACTAAAATTTAGCTTAACTCAAATTGATGATAAGATTTTATGTATCAATGATTAATGGAACTAAGTTAAACATCAAGATCATTTTTACTAAGGAGCAATTTGCTTATTAGTAAAATGAATTAACGTCGATACAGTGTATACGCGGTCTCTGCAACCTTCATAAGGGACAAAGAAAACATCACAATGCAAAACACTATAATTGCTGTTGGTAAGTTCTTTGGCTGACATACGCCGCAACAATGGTGGTCAAAACTGGCAACAAGGAAATTTTGTCGAATATCCATACTGACGTCAAGAAAAGAAAACCTACTTAATTGTATAGAAAGTCACATTACGTTATATATTTAAGCCATATAGGTAATATTGATTAAAGGAGTATAAGCTTAAATCACATGGCTTGATAGTAGTTCTCACCTGAACCGCAGCATGTCAAAAAGAAAAGAAAAAAACGTCTTCAAATTATATCGGTGTTTATAGGTTTAATTATATGCATTATTGAACAATAACGTCTGTATACCTACTAGTATGTAGTTTATTGACAAAAACGGTTCATATAGCCTCTAGATCCATGTATCCTGATGCATGTTTTTTGACCAACTGCATGGCCTTGTGTACCAAGCGAGTGTCGTCCTGCTAAATAAATCAATACATCTCGTCTCTGAAGGTCACTAGTTTCTCAGGGGCGGCAGCATGTTCAACATCATGACAGAGTGGCAAATACTTGCATGCAAGGACACTTAGTGTATCACTACATCTCCGTGTTAATCATAAGTCCTGCATACTGTTAATCCATACATCTAAGAAGGCCGAAATGCTATAATGCTTTGCGAGATATATCCTGACACTATTAATCTCACATGAGAATCGATTGTAACCTGAAAGATTTGAGTATATCGCCCTTGTCCTGCAGCTCGATAGCCTGATGACCACGGCGAGAGCATATTCAGGAAAGTTCCCTTCTGTGAAGATGGATGACCAATTTGCTCCTAGCCACTTATCTTTCTGAGGAAACCGTGATCATCAACGCTGAAGTCAACCTTAGCCACGTTTGCCTGCGTGGTGTTTTGTATCAATCAGCACGAAAACTTAAGCCACGTCTTAGTTTTCGGCAGCAGACGCCGTTGTCTGAACGGAACAATTTGTCAACCAATGCTTAAAGCTGGACGATTTCATAGGAGTAAATGAAAATTCTCCGTTCACTGCTTTACATCTTTATCTTATACTTATTTTCCCCAAACTGTCCTCCAAGGCATTTCTAAAGCTGATAAATGCTACTGAACTGCCAACCGATCATTCCATAAAGGATAAAACTTATCCTAAGTTTACTGTTTTATTGAGAGTGGATGTGTATAGCTGTAGTTTATGAGAAAAAGTGTAGTTTTATCATGCCAATAATAGACTCAAAGGATTGATGACTGTGAGTTTCCTTTCCACAAAAAGCATTTCTCGTAAAAGAGTACATCACATTTCTTCCTGAAAATGTGAAAATATAATTCATAGTAGGTCTGGTGATAGTTTCACAGAGGCAAATACACCTAGGGCCCAAAATCAACATCCGTGCATTTATACTGACTTCTCAATGTAGAAGTTCAACATTCCAAACGAAAAAATATACTTATCCAGATACTGTGGATAACTCGATTACCATTATTTAGGGGAGATTTCTCTTGGCTTAGCCTGACCCTGGTAATACAAGTTCAGGGAGAGTATGAAATCCCCGCAGAACTAACTTGTCTGATAATACTCAGGCTGCTCTTTGCTTGAATAAGTAAGCAGAAAAGCATGACTGATCTGCATGGCTATCTGTTCCCGAGAAATACATGTTAATCAGATCCAGACTGACTTTATCAATTGGTTGCACAACGACGTTCATCATTTCATGTTGTATAAATTTGTATTACCAGGTAGGATTCAGTAGTTATAAATGGAGGTTTGTTGGTAATGATTGCAGTTGTGAGACCAATGCACATGTGTCCGTTTTTTTCGGTAATAAACGGCATTTATTTATAGTCTCGCAAACGAGTTTGTATGGCAATTATGCCTTGATATACCTATGCTGATTAGCTAGGCGTTGCTTTAATCTGCATTGAATCGCTCGATGAGATTGTTCAGTAATGATTATACTTGTATCCTCGACTTTACTTTACAATCTGAATAGATAAATAGATACGCACCGATGCCTAATGATAGAGAATTCCTGTTTACGATGATGCCTTCATCACCTGAAATTATATGTTAGTTTCAGATATGATAGATATCGAGTCAGTTGAACATGAGGTATGAAGTGATGGCAGGTTATGGCGACACGCCTTTTACTACATTTCAAATTGCTGCATGTGCGGTGCTTTGCCATTCCTCTTTCTGAGTACGTAAACGTTTTTTTCCTCCGCAATTTCCAGACGCTATCAATAATCAGTAGCGGGAACTCAAGTTAACAGTCTGCTTGATCGTTGACGGACGACACCTGCATTCAAAAGCACCTCATATCATTCCCTCGCATCTCTATGACAGAATACCCAAGTGAACGCTAATCGTACGCAGTGTGATACAGGTTTGGTTACCATCATCATTATTTCTTTTTTGTATTCCTATCTAAAGTCGCCTTGTCTTCAGGCTTTCTGATATATCCTCTGTAACTGCAATCAATCGGAATTTGACTTATATTGACTATGAAAGTTTGAAACATCATGAAGTGTTTTTATAAATGCGACCACTGCATTCAGAACATTGGGTGATCACTTTCTCCGCTGGCAATGTGGGTATTTTTTACTGCTGCGCGTCGTAAAAATCACCAGTGCAGCAAAGTTGCACAGGGAACGTGTTCGGAATCCGCTTCAAGTTTGGATGACTATTCCCATTCCCCTGATTCACATGATAATCCAAATAGAAAGGTGAGTACAAAAAACAGCTCAGTAATCCATAGCTATTGCGATTTTGTTGTAAATGATACATTTATCTCCAATGAGAAATAGGAATGCACGCCGTGCTTAACATCAAGGAACAAAGTCATTTTTTTGGTATGTAGTAAATACAGGTTTAAACAGTGATAGGCATGCCAATTGTTTTTAACAAGATGAAATACTCATTTACGTCCCCGTCCATCATGAAGATTGGTCTCTTTATCCCCTATTAACCTTTCTATGTAGTATCGCCTCTATCGGCGACCATGTGAACTCCCTTTGGCACCGGCTAATTTCAAAGTCAACCGTTTTTTTTCCCATATCTATTTCTAAGCTGCACCTATAAATCATCAAAAATATTTGTTGTAGTTTTCTGTAACTTATTCAAAGTATTCGATATGCTTGATATCGTCTCTTGTACCTTGTTATTTCCAGGAAGTTACAGCACCCTGCAATGGAAGGAACCTTCCAAAACCCCGGTTCTGTTGTATGCGCCATGACCGGCCAATGAAGCAGCATAAAACCAACACAATTACTTTAAAGTGGTGAATCTTTGCCGAGAGATAACCCACCTACGTTGAGTATCAGCATATCAACATATTTCATCTTGTTTACGATCCCCCGGTGACACTGTCGTTTTAACACGAAATCCGCTACCGACGGGTTACGATGGAAGTTAAGCCCCACCGTAAACACACCTGATAGAAATCTTTAGTGTTGCCTTCGGCAAACTGAAACATGCATTCTCATGAATCTCAAGAACCGCTGAACAGTGTAGCCTTATACATATTCCAACACCAAACCCCCATGTGTGAAAACTAAGCTGTTATGTATGAAGTGTCTACAAGGGGTGTTCAACTTCCTCGGCTAAAAATGTCAGAAAATATCCCACACTGTATCGACAGTGTGCACATTGACATTAGATAAACCTAGATGATCAAAGAAGAATAGAAATCTAAATTCATCATGAAGACAGACCAAATCTAGACTTAGTGTCTTAACAGCACAGCTGTATGTCAGGCTGTCAGAGAGACCCCCTCCCCCCATCAGCTGTCACCTAGTAGTCGGATCAACTGATCACAAATTTAGACGACTTAAAGCTTTGTATCTGTATTGATTGTGTACTTTCTTCTCTTTCTTGTTTACTTTTTGTCATTTCGTTTTCCTACAAGCAATTGTATGTTGTCGAGGGGTGATCAAAAGTTCTCGGCCTCTTTCATAAACGATGTATCAACATCTGGGGCATCCACCTTGCAGACAGCTTGCTCATCCCCAACATGTTCGACAAAACATTTTGAACATAAATGGTGTACTATGAATGCTCTATACGTCAAATAGTCACACAACTGTCATTCATTTCTGTGAAATTGATAGTCCCAGCTTGCTAATTGATTGTCCGTGGTGGCTGGTTTTGTTCACCCAGGTGTGAAAGAATTATGTACCTAACTTCGGTTGGTTAGGCAAAAAGCGATGGAAGGAGAGGGATGGGCTCGGCTTTCCAATACCTTGCCCTAGATAAGTTCTTAACAACCAACTGCCTCTATGGTCTCCAAAAGGCTATGAGACTACGTTTACTTTCTTCACGTTTATTTTCCTTTTGATATATCGTGATAAAATGTTCAGTAATACTAACTGTGTAAAATATCACAGTTATATGACTTTTGTGCTTTTGTGTGCAAAAACATTGTTGCTAACAGCACCGTTAACCCTATCTGTTCCGGTTGAAATTCCAACAGGTCAACAGAATAAGGTTATCACGGTGTGCTCTGTTCCACTAAGGGACAAGTGAATGATTCCGACAACTGTTGGCACCCCTCTTACTTGAGGTTTACGTTATTTGTTTTAGAAATAACCATACTTTACTTTAACAAGACTCAGCAGAAGCAGCCGTGCAGCAATGAGATAAGGAGCCTCACAAGCGTGTCTTTTAACAGCAGTCCAGATTTACGTCAAACTTCGTTATTTCCCGTGCGTCTTTATTCCTTTAATTTAACGGTACACATGGGACCCGGTCCCGTCGTGTAATAAATAATAACCTGAGACTCAGGTTGTCTAAAGGTCTCGTTCATGTTTTACCCCGAGTGTGTAAAAGAATCCGTGTTACTTTTCACCATGTGACTTAGAAATCTAGGACGCTATTGATGAAAGATATAGGAAAAATGCACCGCCAGTAAGATAGTTGTCAATAACAATACATATAAACGGACTATTGTATTTACAAGGTTTACTTTAGATTATTACTTATTTACTTTACTTTGGTCGAGCTCCCGCTCGAACCAGACTTGAAAGCTTCCTCCACTCCACCCTATCTTCCATCAGGGACTGTATTATTCAAGACTCAAAAGTAGTAACATATGTGCAGAAATGGCGGTCCGTGAGTCATTCAAGTTGTTTAACGACGATTTTACCGAGTAGATTATTACCTAGATTCTCGATAAGGGATTTTAATCTATAGGTTATCACAGAAACTACATATAACACTAGAGTAGTGAGCATGACAGCTGTCCGATAGAGTAACACTGAGGAGATTCAAATGTCTACTTCATGACCGGATCAATCGAAATAGACCATAAATGGTCGCCAAGAAGCAGTTTCATCAATACTGCAAAGGAAGTCAATTCCCATCTGAAGGAGTGTCGTCCCCAGTCATCAAATGGACATGTGTGTTTAGAAATCTTATCAACGATTTGCTGCACCTTTTGTCTTATCTCGGCGAACAGGGTATAGAGAGTATCGATTAGAAATAATACTATGATGACCGAATGCAATTAAGCAATGCGGCACTTAAACTTAATGTATTACCACATCTTGACTCATCAATTTATTTTTTAGACCCTGTTTTCATTATGTTTCAGTAATGATCTTTGTAATCATCAAATAGTTACGTGTCAATATGTCACAGATCTTGAAAAAGATTTCTTTTTCGTTCAATACCAAGTTACATATTAGAATAATACCTACACGCCCAAAGCATAAAGACACTTATAAGAACCAAATTGCAGCATCTTATTTGACAACAAGTTTGGCAACCATGATAGAATAACAAATTTATTACAATATATTTCTGATTAAAGCCTATTGTAACATGCAATATGTTCATTCAGTTTTCAAAATGGGCAAGAAATGCATGTAGAAGAGTAGGAAAAGTGTAAATCCTCATTATAAATCTTTAAAGCAGTCAGTTCTACGTATAGAGGAATGTTGTCCTAAAGCCATATAAATTAATATAAAGATGCATGAAGGCTGTTTAGTTGGATAAATTGTACGCTAAAGATACACTACATTGATACAATTGGATGCTACATATTATAGAAATCTAGTTTGTTATCATCATAACGCCGCAGCGTTATATGACAACTTGAAATGCCAAATGGTGAGTGTATTGAATCTCTGTTAGTGTCTGTCATTATGCAGCTAGAGAAAATAATGAAAAGAGTCGGCAAAATTGAGGAGATTGAAATATAAAACACAAAATAAGAATAAATTTCAACTAACTGTTTCAATCGTTACAATACATTATTAAAATGATACCTTTTGATTCAGTTTACATAAATCATGATGATCAGCAGGTATGATTCACACATAAACTTGTCAAAATATTTCTCTTACATTGATGCAGCAATGATCACCACAAAAGAGTATAATGCTGTACAATACATAAGAGTCGCACGACGTCCAGTAGGATTGATGATAATGGTGAACGTATCGCAGAAAATGAAAGCCTACCGTCTTCAACATGGGTAGTTAAACATTAAGCAGTTCTTAGACTGAAATAGCACGTTGAAACATTAACACGTTGGGGTTATCTACTCCATCCATAAACTCAAGGTCCAGTGTAATGAATTAGCTTTTCCCAAACCCTATACATTCTGCAGCACTTCGTAATTGACTGTAATGAACTTTTACGACACTGAGCTTACCGGCCGATAGTTTTACGCCCGTTCCAGTCGTGAAATACGCCGTGTCAGTTGCTCTTGATTATAGAGAAATGTCCATTATTAATAGTAAGGACCATCCTAAAGTTCCCTGCTCTTTCAAGGGGTCATATTTCCCAGTACTTTGTCAAGTAGAAACGGTAATGGCCGTTATACAGCTCTACCGGCACCTCCGAAGTGCTACTTTTGTCAGTGACGAACTGTAATTACTCCCGTTGGTGGTATTTGTGGTGGGGGAAGAGGTTTTATTATTTCAGGGTGCGACAAGCTCTCTTTATTGATGAGGGTAGTAAAAGGGGACACTGAAGCCAATCGACGTGTGAGATTTTTAGAACTCTGGTAAAATCAAATGTGATTTCCTTCAACCCTATCTAGACCAGGCTTTTTGGGGATTCCTGGGGCCAAGTGTGGGCTCCTTTATAACTTCCAAACAAAATGATTTATCATCACCAAACTTGCAGGGAGTTATTAACATGTGGATTTTATCACTCCTGTAATTCAAGTAACGTTATGACGTAACATGACGTAATTTAGACGTCATTGATGTGATGTTGACTGATTAACTGTGATAATTTCGATTGATTTGTTTATTTAGATATTGGTATGTTGGTTGCTATCGAGGTCCTGATTAAACATGGCGATTTTGGGCACCGCAGTATTTTCAGTTCTCGGAGATCTATAACTTGACAGTTCAATAATGAAGATTATGCCGGTAATTAAATCAGCTGCCGTATCCTAATGGTAGCCTGTGTTATACATGCTGGGGCCAATTGAATACTAGTACTCTTCAGGTAGGGGTAGTGGTATTAGGCTCCAGCTTGTTGCACTGCATTGGTTATTTCCTAATAGTAAACAACTGCCTGGACATGCATGGAAACAGGTTTCAAATGCAGTGCTGTTCCTGATAAAAAGGGTATTATCAAACACACCCACACCGCAAACATCATGATTATTTCACGGAGGTTTGTGTCCTACGGACTCTTGTTTACCTGAGTAAATGTTTTTGCATTTATGCCTGCCAGATATGGCATGGTAGAGAATCCTACAGTGCGTTATGTACTTAACACTTCTTCCAGGGTACAGTTTCACATCAAAGTCGGCAAAGTACCTTATCAACCTTTTACTTCACGCGTGGTTGGAATAAATACATTTTAATGAATGGATGTTTGACATGGTTTAAGACCCAGCAGCACAGCCAGAACATCAATCTTAACGCAGCATAAAGAGGTGGTTTCTCGCGTGGCAGTTCCCTGACACCCCGTGTGCCTTTGCCTGTTCTCGCCTCAGTCTGGTGACAAATGAGCACTCCTTCAAACACTGTCTCCAGACTTTCTGGACTTAGCTCTTTGCTTTGTCCAGGCGGACGATTAAACACGTTATCAATGGCCTTCAAATACGTGAAAGATATATTAAGTGCTGCACATGTTCCATATAAAATCAGATGCATTCACTGCATGAAATTGTATATTTAAGCATGCGTATATGTTCTGTTTCTTCACTCGAACGCAATAATGGAATTTTTTTACATTTTTAGCAGCGATATCAGTATCTAAGGAAGCCTTTTTGAAAATTTACATTTGTCTTCCTAGAAAAACTACATCTCTCCTCTGATTGGTTATGGGATTTTTCATATGATGTCAAAATGTATGTAATGTGTAATGTATCATTTTGTGAATAGTCTCATAAGTTTATATTTCTTTTTAATCAATCTATATATGCAAACAACTATGGTATGTAGGGTCTGAACATGTTCTGCCTATTATTGAATATGCCTGTCATGCCTGGCAACCAGGCATAGCAGTACGACAGACATGACAGGGGGCGAGTCACATGGCAGGAAGTTTGTTAATCATATTCTATCCATAACCAGTTCATCTCATCTCAGACCTGCCATGACCTTCCGTCACCATCACGGAAAACGTTAGTGATCACAAACTATTTAAATGTTCAGTAAAAGTTCACACATTTAACGACGAAAGGAGTCCCTTGAGTCACCAACAATCATTAGATCGACTACATTAATCGTTATCCTCAGTAAGATTAAGATCTACGGTATGCCTCCGGGCTCTCTCAGTCTTTAACAAGGCAATTAGCAGATTGTAGCATAATCGCTCATATTCCCTGACGCCGACCATTCAGACAGACCGCCGACTGGTCTGTAGTTTCTACGTGTGTGGAGAGTAAAACATGATAAGAGTAATGAGCTTGACATAAGGCTATGGGAGATAAGGCCTCTAATTTCACCTCAAGGTCTGATTGTATTGTTTAAGTAGCTTTAGGAACAGATTAGCTCAGTCTCTGCGACTAATTGAAATTCTATGAAGTGCCGAAATGATTTCAAAACGTAGCGATGGTATCTTAGATTATCTGGTTATTGGCAATGGTTGGTATTTGAAATAAATTACTTTTATCTATTTATTGATTATTTCGGGCTAGGAGCCAATACTTCGAAAAAGCAAATAAAACATGTATGAAACACCTACAACGAAATGAAATATTTACAAAACCGTTGGGGATTGCAACGTTTCAGGTGTAGGACACTTTTTTTGCATTTTACATATAGAGGCGTCAATAGTGGCTCAGCCAGAAAGCCGATGAGTAGCGTAGCACTTGGATGGTCTCGTTTTCAGATGCCAAGAGGTGGGTCACAGTTGAGCGTCCCAGTTTACGTCACCATGCGTAAAAAATGTCGACGTAGGGTTGGTTGTTACTGGCTGTAACAGTATTGGAATGGAGTTGTGGTAAGTCACTCGGTGTCTGCAGATCGCATCAGTACTATAGCTCGGACAACGCTCTGGGTAAGATATGAACAGAATGCGTTTAACCTCACTTGAGCATTCGCCATATCTTGGCCAAGTGAGTTTGCTAAAGTGTACATGCAGCTGCCAAGTGTGCTTGCGGGTTCACTCATTGTCAGAAACTTCGGAAGTAATTTGGTGGTAGGCGAGATGAATCCACTTAAAGAATTCTGACCAGACTTAATACAGCCTTGGTCAGTCAAAATAACAGCTAGTGATGGGTTAGCCAATAAAAAAAAACAATCGTTAAAAACCATCAAATAACAACGACGCCGATAGACCTGCTTCACTGACTTGGAAATACTGCAAAAAAAGGGAAAGCCTCAGCTCCAATTAGTAGAGTGGCGTCGAAGGTTCCACAATGAACCATCCTGGCAACAAGTACAGAAACGACTTAGCAGATCAGCTTGATTCAAATGTTAGGATATTTGCCAATAATTTCCTGTTTTTTATTAAGTTCTCTACACTGGATAAATCTCAACATCTGGAGGAGTGGTAAAGCAAATGAATTTTAGATTCCGAAAATTTTACATTAAAAAGGGCAGCCAATCACAGAAGTAAGTGTTCTGGTTCTGCAGATTGTTGTTTTTCTGAACCTCAAAATAACTTTTAAACAACTTGTGTTGCTTGGCATTGAGTTTGGACTGGGCAATAGCTTCGCTACGAAGCAACACTATCCCACCTCCTCAATTACGCTCCAGGTTATATCACAAATAACAATTGGTCAAACTTTAGAGTGGGTCATGATGATAAATATTGTTTTGATCTTGAAAATCATTGCGTTTCTATATGCGTGTCAATTTCATTTTGAATCTACTTTGAGACTAAAATTGACATTGATTTCTGGCAATAAGTATAACCCATACTTGTGATTAAACTACAAACACAAAGAACATCCATCACAAACCATCGGGTTAGTTCACACAAACTGTACATTTAAAAAGGAAGACATAACCGCATTTCGTTGGAGCAAAGAACTTGCCAATATTGTGATTTAGGTAAGATTGAGGACGAGTGTCATTTTGTTGTTGATTGTGCACTATACAACGATGAGAGGAATATCCTCTTTATTTGTAAAAAGGATACGTTATCTAGTTTTCGTTCTTAGATATCCCAGAAAAATTCGTATTTCTTATGAAACTAGACAAGCCATATTTTATATACCCCGTATGCTCATACATCAACAACTGTCGTAAGAAGCGAGAGGAATTGAACCTGTACACAGCGGTATTTAGATGTAGTTAGGTATCAAGTTTTGTTATCGCTGTTACTATACTTCTGCTTTTCACCATGACCTGTACTTAGCTCATCAGAGCAAAAAACGTGCAATAAAGATCTTCATTCGTTCATTCATTAGAATGCAGTGCCCTCAAAGAAAGTGGGTGATGTTACAACATCTAGGGCTGTTCTTGGAAATAATGATTGCAGACAGGATTTAGAAAGGACTGGACAACATGATAGCATTACATTTATTCCTCGCGTTACTGTTTTTGGATCACGTTTCTCCATGACCGTAACGGCATAGAATGCACTTTTTTTCAAATTGAATTTCCGGTACATGCGCCATTTCTGTCGCACGTTATTTGTAAGTAATCTGCAGTCCGTGATGTCAAGAAAATCGAGTAACTTTCTCCGGTGCATGTCCAAGAACGGAACCTCATGTTTCTGGATCAAATATTGAAAACACACAAATTATTGAATCATAACAAGACGTCTGCGTGCTAATATGGCAGTCAGAGAGATCCATACTTTCTCCCCGTTGGCCTTTCATAGATTAAGACGTGTAGCGATTTGTTTTATTATTGAAGTTTGAGGCTATACGACATATTGAGTTTATTGAATTTTCGTATCTGTCATGTAGGGGGATCCGGTACAAGATGTTTTCCTGTGTGGAATCAATATCACACGTCGTCTATAATTTCACACGTCCTTTTTAAACATTTCACTCATCGGATTTGTTGTAATTCCACACCTGACTATTTCCGCGAACGAAAACAAGCTTTTGGGAAAAAAACAGCATTTTTCCTCTGCCTCCCATAGTTAAGCAAGACAACATGCAGGCTGTAGCCAGAAACACAACATGTATTAATTAAAGATAGGTAATGAATCGAAAATAACACCTCAATTCACTGAGGCGAGAACGTTGGCCATAGGAGGGAATACTAAATATACGGACGAAGTGAATCAATTTGTACCGTCAGTATAAAAAAAACTACCGTAGTGTATCCTGTCAAGGTGCCTATGGAGATCGAACAAAAATGGAAACGCCAAAAATAAGAACTCAGTTTGACTGTTTCAAAATCCTATCCAGTTGCTTGAGTAATTATTTTTGGCGTATCTTAATACCTGTATGTCTAACTTTCATCAACGAAAATGGAAACGTTTTAAAACGAAGAACAAATAAAAGGGACTAGAGCCTGTTGTTTCATTTTCAACCCTGCCACCTGCGACCTTTAAGAAGGGATATTCTGCGTGCCATTCACGTTGATACAGGAGCTACTGGCAGGTAAGGGACGATTCTGTAATCATCATTACTACAGGTATTTTTTGTAAACCCGTTAAACTGCTTCTGTACTGTATCAGATAGACAAAGCCAGTGTGGCTGAAATATTGCGAGACGTCCTGGAACGTACGCGGTTGGTTGTATATATAATGTTAAATGTTTATCCTATGAGCGTAGAAACACCGTGAATTATATGATAAGGATTGCAGAATTATACAGAGCAATAAAATGAAATTGGCAAAATATACTTAGTTTTTAAGCGAGTTTATTGCTTGTACGATGAATTTATGTCCATTTTAAAAGCTGAACCAGGGGCCTAATCTAACGTGTCAACACAATCTGTCAAAATCATTGATATTTATACAGGTGCTTAGTTCATGTCCATACGCTTGCACCATTCGAGCCAACCGCTGTAGTCCATCGCTAGCCTAGAACAGGGTATGATCTAATATGCTGGCTACCAATGCTCATTAGAGCGTTGAAATTAGTTGTGCACACATTTATCAATTCACAGACGGCGGGCTGGTGGTTCTGATGTGTAAGATGACGTCAACAGCGCAAGGCATCGCAGTCTGTTGTTCCGTGTTTACACTAACAACAGTCGCCATTCTAAGGTACCCAACTCATTTTTTTAAAACACGTTTCACAAAATGAAACGTTAATGCGGGCACATTTTGTCGGGATGTCTCGGTACTGTGTACGACCATTTCAAACATATTCGTATTTTTGAGCTGTCAAGTAACCTCGCCGCAATATTTTACGACGACCCAAAGGGGCCCTAGGGGATATGTACCGTTTCAAATTTTCTGAGTGAGAGGCAATGTCACGTTGAATAACCATGCATTTCTTGACGTGCTGAATGCAAGACTTAAGGGAATGAACAGCACTTGACAATTACGTAGCACCACCGCTTCTTTCCTAATAAGGCCCAGGACTTTAACGACTGAGGAGACATTGTCACCTGCGTCAGGTTCCCCTTCCATAAATCATTGCGAAGTTAATACGAATATTCCATTTCTTAAGCAAATGTTATTTTCTTATTATTGTTTCTAATGTTAGATATTGTCAATGTTACTGATTTTACACCGGAAGTGCATTCTCTGATTCAAGCTGTGGCTGTGTAGTAACTCATGTAATAATGATCGCATTCTTTTTACTTCATGGCCTCAAACAAGAATCGATGCGTGTATCCCTATGATTTCGTTTTCACCAAAAGAACTTTAAAGCCAGGATTTCTATAAGTGTACCAAAGGGAACATCAAATCCATTTTCTCTGCAATGTCCAAGTAATTACAAAATCAATTTTTTCAGGGTCATTCTGGAAATCATATTGCCATTCTCATCAGAACGAGCACGTTCAGATACAAAATTCTGTACGATTGTCTAAAATAGAATATGAATACTTTAGCAGTTAGACAATGAAGTGATGAGACAACGATATTCAATCTTTTATGATCTAATATTGTCGTTTAATCACCTTAAAAAAAGTTTAAAACCTTGTCGATGTATTTTCCTCGCTTGGGTATGCGGCTGCGTCAAGCATGTGATTTAGTATACTCGACCAGCACAGATGAGAATACTCTAAATGGCCTAAGTATGCGAGTAAACCTAAAGGCGTGCCATGACCTAGGATCTTTGTGCCAATTGTCTGGTATTGCCTGAAATATGAAGGGCCCAAAAGTTAATATCCAGCAGATTTTCCACCTTTGACTTTTAGTGGGGCAATACGAAAAAGCATAAAGGGGAAAAGGCCTTTATAAACTTTCAATCAAGTCCATGGTGAAAAGGCCGTAGCCTCAATTTCGCACCCTGGGACCTTTGACGCTTTGGCACTACGAGGGCTTTCTTCAAACCCTGTTGCATCATAGCTTATTTACTGTTAGGTGCTATCATTTCTGTTAACAACAGCTGATTGAATTTTGATTCAGGTTTTTTAAATAACTCGACACCCTTGCGTTTTAGACCATTTTCATTGTTTACAAGTTTATTGTATTCTTCAACTGAATCATTGTCTCAGTCTGCAGTGTAATTTGATTGTGTTAAGCTATGGTCAAGAAATTGTCCATGGTACAACACTAATAGGCGTTTTTTACATATGAATTACCTGTACTGATGCTCGAAAAATAAGGCAATTAATCAATCAAGCAAGCAAGCAGGCAAACAAACAAGCAAGCAAACAGACGAATAAGAATATTGTTGGTGTGCAGCGCTGTTACTGTCTAGTCCAAATTCATTGCCAAGTAGCACAAGTTGCCAATACAGTTATTTTTAGGGTTTAGAAAACCAATTATCTGCAGAACCAGAACATTTACTTACTGTCAATGACTGTCTGTTTAATGGGGTTCCTATGTTTGTCATGTGCTTGCTTTAACTTTTTCGGGATTAAATTTCATTCATGAACCATTTACTTTACCATCCTCCAAGGTGTTTAGATCTTCTTCAGAAGTTGTGATTCATACACAACTTCTGAATAACAGTCATCATCGGCAAATCGCAAATATGCTTACATTTGTATCAAGATAATCTGCTAAGGCGTTTCTGTGCGTGAGAAAGAGAAATGGTCCTAGGGTGGTTCCTTGTAGAACCATCGAAGCTACTCTACTAATTGGAGATGAGGCTTACCATTACCTTCTGTCCCCCTTGGCGTTTCACCAATTTAGTGTACTGATTTGGATTTCATAGTGCTAAGGTTTTGAGATGAGTCT
This sequence comes from Branchiostoma lanceolatum, assembly GCF_035083965.1. NCBI lineage: Eukaryota > Metazoa > Chordata > Leptocardii > Amphioxiformes > Branchiostomatidae > Branchiostoma > Branchiostoma lanceolatum. The sequence continues at coordinate 7,577,750 of NC_089735.1, forward strand.
ACAATGGATGACTATTTCTAAATCCACCTGTTTTCTTTTCACTGTTCAGAGTACGAGCCATGTCGTAAGCTATTGATATAAGCTTAATTTCTGTGCATTGTTTGGTTCTAGATCCACTTTGGCGGTCCTTCAATATATTGTGAACTTCTAAGTGCTTCATTGCATGGCTATGGATAATGTCTTCAATTTGTTGTCATGATATTCATGTCAGTGAAACAGGTCTGTCGACGTCGTTGCTGAGAACCGTTCTTTTCAAAATGGCCGGAAATATTTGCACCTTTTTAATCTTTGATTATCTCTAACGATTGTAAGAAAATATTAACTAGCCGTCATTTTAAGTAACCAGGCTGGATTTGGTCTGGCCCAGATACTTTAGGGGCTACCAAATTCCTTCCGACCGTTACGACGATGAGTGAATTCGCAGGCGCACTAGGCAGCTATACTCAATCGGCCAAAAATTTGGCCAATGGCAATGATCAAGTGAGGTTCATCTATAGCAGCGACACCTGTGCTGTAGTGCAATGTGAACGAGTCAAAACTACCCTGATAAAGGTAACAGGTGGTCGCCGAAACTTCGGTTGAATAATTCACTTGGTTGTGTACAAAGAGTATTTTTATTCAGTGATTTACCAACCGAATGAAACTATTCACGATCGAACAACCATGTAGTACTCACAGCGTTGGTCGAGCTACAGGCTTAGGTAATAGTCTAAGGTATCATCGCTACGTTTGGGAATCTTTTAGGCACTATATTTCATTTCAATTAGTCGCAGAGACGGAGCTAATCTGTTCCTAAGGTACTTAGGCAGTATGATCAGACCTCGATGTGAAATTAAAGGCCTTATCTTCCACAGCCTTATGGGTTATGTCAAGCTCATAACTCTTATCATATTTTACTGTCCACACACGTAGAAACGACAGACCAGTCGGCGGTATGTCTGAATGGTCGGCGTCAGGGAATATGAGCGATTAATTGATTATGCTTCAATCTCCTAATTTTCTTGACAGAAAGAGCCCGGAGGCATTTAGATCTTATATCTTAATCGTACTGAGGATAAAGATGGATGTTGTCTTAAGGGACTTCTTTCTTCGTAAGATGTGCAACGGTTTAACTTAAAGAACACTTGAATATTTGGGGTGTCACTTATGTTTTCGTGAAGATGACGGAAGTTTAAAACAGGTTTGCGATGAGATGAACTAGTTAAGCCCGTAATAAACACACTTTCTGTCATGTGACTCGCCCCTGCGTGGGGGTAGCCAATTGAGTCTCGACTATGGATTTAGCAAACTCAGTTATTGATCTTTCCGTCTAAAATAATAAACCACACGTCTGGAGGACAAAACTGTACTCAGTGAACAAAGCATGGGTATGATTCTACAAGCTCTGACTTGAATCTCATCGTCTTACACCTTGCCATGTCTGTTATGCTGCTTGGCCTGCTTGTTGCCAGACATGACCGGGATATTCGACATTGGGCCATAATGTACAAATCCTACATACACCAATATGTCAAGACCGAGCTTTTTCAGAAACCTTAGCATGTACAATCTACGGTTTGCACTGCCAACAATAATTGACATTGGCAGTCCACTTCAAGTTCACTTGGGATTACTTAGTTTCGTCTCTGACTGAATAACTTTGTTCTTTGGCTAGTTGTTTACAGGTATGAATTGATTTATAAAGAATGTCAACTAATGAGACTATCCATAATCTGATACATCACATATTTCACTTTAACATCCATACTGACATCATATGTAAAGGATAGTAACATCTCGTACCTAACAATGGATACATGGTTTTTATGTAGCTTATATGACCGGTAAGCCGTAGTTATGAAGGCAGATATAAACCAAAAAAGGCTTCCTCAGACACTGATGCTAAAAATGTTTTTAAAAAATTCAATAGTGAACAGAACATTACGCATGCTTAAAGCATGCTTAAATATCCAATTTCATGTAGTGAAGGCATATACTTTTATATGGATCATGTGCAGCACTTAATATCTCTTCCACGTATTCAAACATCATTGATAACGCGTTTCCTCGGCCGCCTGGACAAAGCAAAGAGCTAAGTCTAGCAGCTAAAGACAGCGTTTGAAAGAGTGCTCATATATCATTAAAAGCAGAAACAGGCACAGGCACACGGGGTGTCAGGGAACTGCCACGCAAGAAGCTACCCTTTTAAGCTGTGTAAAGATTAATGTTCTGGCTGTGCTGCTTGGTCTTAAACCATGTCAAACATCCATTCGTTAAAATGTATTTATTCCAACCACGCGTGAAGTAGAAGGTTGATAAGGTCCTTTTCAGTCTTCTTTGATGTCAAACTGTGACCTGGAAGTAGTGTTAAGTACTTTAAAACATATAGCAGGATTCTCTCCCAGTGCACACTATGCTAAGGTATAAAGACAAAAACATTAAATAGACAAAAATACGAAGAAACAGTGTCCTAGTTGGAGGTCACTGACCTTCTTCCCGGGGGTAACAACTATATAAAAGACATTATATGTAAACATATTTAGTCTTCCAATAGTTTAAACAAACTTTCATTGCTGTGCAACATTGCAAATACCACGATTGATCAATAATGAGTAGTATTGTAAGGTATGCACTCAACGATATTCATTTTACGTCCGGGACTACGACTGTTTACAATTAGTTCAGACGTCGATTGGTCTTAGTGTCCCCATTTTGATACCCACATTAATGATCAGAGCTTGTCGCACCCTGGAATAATAACACCTCTTCTCCTACCGCAAATACCACTAAGGGGAGTAATTCCAGTTCGTCACTGACAAAAGTAGCACTTCGGAGGTGCCAGTAGAGCTGTATAACGGCCATTACCGTTTCCACTTGACAAAGTACTGGGAAATATGACCCCTTGAAAGAGCAGGGAACTTTAGGATGGTCCTTACTATTAATAATGGACATTTCTCTATAATCAAGAGCAACTGACACGGCGTATTTCACGACTAGAACGGGCGTAAAACTATCGGCTGGTAAGCTAGGTGTCGTCAAAGTACATTAAAGTCAATTACGATGTGCTGCAGAATGTATAGGGTTTGGGAAAAGCTTATTCATTACACGGGACCTAGAGTTTATGGATGGGGTAGATAACCCCAACGTGTTAATGGTTCAACGTGCTATTGCAAGGCTAAAAACTGCTTGATGTTGAAGACGGTAGGTTTTGCCTGGACCTTTGTGATACTTTCACGATTATGATCAACCCCACTGGACGTCGTGCGATTATTAATTAAGACCCTCCACGCAGCCTCCAGACCTTCAGTGTTATTTTTGTTTTGTTTTGTTTCTCTTTTCATTTTCTTAAGTCTTGCTCGGAATGTTCTTTCTTGCCTGACTAGATATCATGCTCAGACCAGTTATACCTTGCGCTAATTTGTTGTGCTATTGTAGTGAAATGCCTTTGACAATCAAATACGTACCATATAAAACAAGCAACCACCTTTTTTGCGACTAACATAACCGAAGGGGTCCAAAATTATATTTTGTACAATAATATCCTCTTTTTGTCCCTTTTTTGGTGATCATTATACATGCATAACTTCATCGATGTAAGATGAATATTTTGTCAACAATACCTGATTATCAACATGATTTATGAAAACAGAATAAGAAGCTATCGTTCTATGAATGTTTGACGATTGGAGGAGCTCTTGATGTTTGTTCTTATTTTGTTTTTATTTTAATCCCTTCAATTTAGGCCTAGCCTATCTATTATAGCTGCATTACGACAAGCACTAGCAGAAATTTGATACATTCAACGTTTGGCATTTTAAGTTATCACGTAACCCTGCAGCGTTATCATAGTACCAACGAAATTACATTACTGGAATCGGTAGCATCAATTGTAACAATGCCGTGCATCTATTTAAAGTACGATTTACCACGTACCGCTCTAAAAGTCCCATGCTTTTATCATTTCTCCATTTGTAATGGCGCTAATTCTTGCGGACTGCATTCGTCTATACTTGGATAATCTCAGTTGAATATGCAGGAAGTGTCGGCTACTGTCAAGATGCATAAGTTTTCCTACTCTTCTATATATATATTTCCGGCCCATTTTGAAAATTGACTGAACCTATTGAATGTTACAACAAGAGTTCTACGACCTCATACCTTCGTCAAATGATTTTGACCTTTATGACTGACGTATTAGGAGTGTTTTTCATCAATCATCAATCATACCAGTTGACCCTCTTCACCCAAATAACATAAGTTGTCCAAACCTCCTTGTTATGACTATGAGCTTAACAAAGAAGGTTATGCTAACATTTATCATCAATTATGCAAATAAGCTCCCTCCTTATTAGCATAATTTGATTCAATGGTGTTCACATTCACACAACTTCCTAATGCCACAAGTATGAAATTGCCGTCATTTACTAGTATGGAATTATAGTAGTTTCTCATTAATTATGCTAATTAGGCCCACATTTGCATATTTCCTATCTATCAACATTCCTCTCTTCCTTAGTTACAAATGTCACATATTTGAATAGTCATATCATGGAACACAGCAGATTTTTAAAATTGCCTCATTAATTATGCGAGTTAGAATTTGATTTGCATAATTATCATCCAATCATACAAAGCATCACGTAAGCTATCTACATACCAAAAATCATGACCATCCATCAAGACCATCTCGAGTTATAGTTTTTCTCATTAATTATGTCAATGAGGTTCTCATTTGCAAAGCTGATATCTATTAATATTTCTCTCTTCCTCAGTTACATATGTCACATGTTTAAGAGTCCTATCATGGAAATTGATGGATGTATAAACTTTCCTCATTAATTATGCAAATTAGATACTGATTTGCATAATAAGTATCTAATCATGTACATCAGCACTCAAGCTATGTACTTACAGAAATTTATGACCATCCACCAAGCCCTTCTTGAGTAATTCCCTTTCACAGTCTGAAGCAAAACCTGCCCCTGCTATAGCCAACCCATAGGTCTGCTTGGAGACTACCTTACCATTATGCCTACAGCTGGCTCACAGCCAATTTGTGTAACTGACGTTTCCTGCCCTCAACATGACCCCTCAGGACCTTCTTGCCCTATCCATGACGCCTTGGAAAAACACAGCCGACACGTACACATACTTCAGCATACAATGTAACACATTTTTACACTTTTCTCGTTAATTATGCAAAACACTTCGCCCAAAATCTAATCATCTTGAGATTTCCCACATACACACCGACACACCAACTACGACAACAAACCATCCAGGCGTTCTCGACTTATTCTGTTCACTAACAGACACACAGACAAGCACCATCGAATAACCTTCTCGACGAAACCATTCGTCGACGAAGGTAATAAATCCCATATCAGGCTGTAAAGAGAAATTTATTGTAATAACAATTTCATTCGCGTAACAGGTAACTTTGAACCTTAATGTCAAACAAAATGCTACAATATGGTCCTAATTTGTGTGATATATACATGTATATGTTTTGCCTTTGGAGCATGTATGTATTATCCTAATGCACAGTGCTTATGTAACTTTTTCTTGAACGAAAAATAAATAGCTCTTTTTCAATATATGTGTCATATTGACTATTGGATGATTACAAAGATTTGGCATAAATTATATTATAAATATGAATACATTATAAAGAAATGAGAGGGCCTAAGAAATGAATAGATGACTCAATGAATAATAACTCCTCCCCTATTTCTAAGATGTGGTGAAATATTAAGTTTAAGTGCCTCATTGCTTTTTCATTGCGTCTTCATAGTATTGTTTATAATCCATAATATCTATAACCTGTGCCCGAGATAAGACAAAAAGTGCAACAGATCGTCGATAACAACTCCAAATTAAACACAAATGCCCATTTGACGGGTGGGGACGACAGTTCGTCAGATGGGAATTGACTTGCTTGGAGGCATCGATAAGTGCAGCTTCTAAACGACCATCTATGGTCTGTTTAGATTGATCCGGTGAGGATGAAGACATTTTGGGTCTCCAGAATTTCTTTATCAGACAGCTACCGCACGCACTACTGCATTGATAATAGCCCTTTCGGATCCGTAAAAACCTTTTATAGATTTTAATCCACTTATGAAATGGATTGTAGGGAAAAATGAGCTAGGTAAAATCGTTGTAGAACCGCGGCATTGGCACAGGGACCAATATTTCTGGACTTTAATTGAGTACGAGTATTTGACTAAATGAAAGTTAACGCGGTAAATAGAATAACCCGTCCATATTTATCTGTCCTTACCAACTACTTTTACTAGCGTGCATTTTTCCTATTTCTTGGCGAATCGTAACAACGTCTTCTATGATTTTTCACGGGACGAAGTCGTGTAGAGTCCTTTGTTAATGGCACAACATTAGCTTTTGTTAGACCTTTTATTTTAAGCCCAAAGCTCTAACCATTACGCAACACGATGCCACTCCGGTGGGTCATCGTTAACCCATATCTCCTTCACCAGTCGTCCCAGTCGATGAAAGGGCAATCATGCTCTCTTGTTTCTACAGTTACCGTAATCAATATGTAAAAGACCCTAGTAATGGTTCAATTACTACACGGATTGGACGAAGAGAACCGGACTCTCTTATATTGACGTTATTGAGTGTTTTGAACCTTCAAGATGAAGTGCAGAGCAGGGTACTTTATACGGCTGCCCACTGCATGGTTGTAATATAAAAGTCATTTATCACCCTAAATAAGGGGCGGAACTACAACGTTAACCACGATAGGATTAAGTTAACCTCTGAAAATGCCTCCTAAAAGTCAATCAGAAAACAAACTAAGAGTTCCACGACTTCAATGGTTTCTAAATGATTTTACGAACAGGACCTTCATTTTATCAGTTACTCATCTTTTCTACTCAAATAATAAAAGTTATCCAAAGCAGGCAAGTCTTGTGTTAGTAAACAAAAGGCAATTTTCTCATTATTTGTGCAAATTAGTTAAAATCTTTTGCTCGATAAATGTCTAATTGTCACCTACAGTTAACAGCGATACATTCTCTGGCAGAGTTATCACTCACTCGCAGAAAGCAAAAGTAGGGTGCCAGTATAGAGATTCTAGCCGAGCCAACATGTTCTAACAAAAATAATGTAAACCTCAAGAAAAAGGGATTCCAACAGTCGTCAGATTCACTCAGTTGTCCCTTAGTGAAACAGAGTACATCCGTGATAACCTTATTCTGTTCAGCTGTTGGAACGTTCCCTGAACAGAATGGTTCACGGTACTGTTACACGACAATGTATTTGCATACAAAAGTCATATAACTGTAATATTTTACACAGTTAGTATTATGGAACAATTTGTTACAATATTTCGCAAAATCTGTTACAATATGAGCCAAACAACTTTCTTTTCTTACCCACACAAAATGTGAGATGTTAGGGCTAATATAATGTTACGGCATACAGCCGGGAAAGTATCCTTGTACCGATAAGAGTTCAGTATGCCTCAGGGGATGAAAGACCCATCTACCGACCTTGTAAAAGAAAGAAAACGTAGTCCCATGGCCCTTTAGAGACCATGCAGGCAGTGGGCTGTTAGGAACTATATCCAGGGCGTGGTATCGGAAAGTGAAGCCCATCCCTCTCCTTCCACCGCTTTTTGCCTAACCCACCGAAGTTTGGTACATAATTCTTTCACACCTGGGTGAACAAAATCAGCCACCACGGACAATCAAGCTGAGCCTATCCATTTAAAAAAAATGAATGACAGTCGTGTGACTATTCGACGTATAGAGCATTTATAGTACATCATTTATTGCTAAGTTAAAAATGTTTTGTCGAACATGTTGGGGATGAGCAAGCTGTCTGCAAGGTGGATGCTCCAGATGTTGATACAGCGTTTATGAAAGAGGCCGAGAACTTTTGACCACCCCTCGACAAAGTACAGTTGGCTTTAGGAAAACGAAATGACGAAAGTAAACGAGGAAGAGAAGAAGGTACACAATCAATAAAAAAAGTTTTTAGTCGTCTAAATTTGTAATCAAAAAGTTGATCCGAGTACTAGGTGGCAGCTGATGAGGGATCTCTCTGTCTGGCAGCCTGACATACAGCTGTGCTTTTAATACAGTAGGTCATACCCTAGATTTGGTCTGTCTTCATAATAGATTTAGATTTCTATTCCTCTTTGATCATCTTTGACCATACAGTTTCGGAGATGTATTGGCATCTGTAGCCGAGAAAATTGAACATCTCTTGTAGACACTTCATACATAACAGCTGACTTTTCACACATGGGGGTTTGGTGTTGGAATATGTATACGGCTACGATTACAGCAGATCTTGAGAATGTGTGTTTCAGTTTGCCGAAGGCAACACTAAAGATTCCTATCAGGTGCGTTTATGGTGTGGCTTTAATTCCATCGTAACCCGTCGGTAGCGGATTTCGTGTTAAAACGAAAGTGTCACCGGGGGATCATAAACAAGATAAAATATGTTGAGATGCTAATACTCAACGAAGGTGGGTTATCTCTCGGCAAGGATACACTACTTGAAAGTAATTGCTTTGGTTTTATGCTGCTCCAGAACAGGACCGGGGTTTTGTGAAGAAGAAGAAGCTTCCTTATCTTGCAGGTTGCTGCAACCTCATGGAAATAACAAGGTAAAACCGAGCCTTAAAGAGCCGATATCTAATGTATCGAATGCTTTGAATGAATTACAAACTACCACAAGCATTCTTTGCTAATTTATAGTTGCTGCTTAGAAGTAGCTGTGAGAAAAAAAACGGTTGACTTCGAAATTAGCCTGTGCCGTAGGGAGTTCACCGGGTCGGCGATAGGGGCGACACTCCATAGAAAGGTTAATAGGGTATAAAGAGACCAATCTTCATGATAGAAGGGGACGTTTATGGTCACTTTATCTTGTTAAAAGAAATTGGCAGGCCTATCAGTATCCTTGGTACCGTGCAGATGGCGTCAATAGAAAACTTTGTGGTCAACCCGTCAGAAACACTGAACATCAGCTAGACTTTAAACCTGTATATACTACATACCAAGGCGTTCAAAGAATGCATCTGTTCATTGATGTTAAGCATGCATATGGCGTACAAACCATTTTTTTCAATCGAGATAATTGTACCCATTTCAACAAAATCAAAATAGTTAAGGATTACTGAGCTCGAGCTCTTCGCTTCTTTTTGTGCAGAATATTCTATTTGGGTTATCATGTGAATCAGGGGAATGGGAACAGTACGAGTGAAGCAGATTCCGAACACGTTCCCTTTGCAACTTTGCTCCACTGGTGGTTGTTATGACGGGCAACAGTAAAAATACCAACATTGCAACTAATCACCCAGATGTTCCGAATGCAGTGCTCGCACCTTTACAGCAACACTCCACGATGTTTCAGACTTTCAAAGTCATAATAAAAATCAAATTCCGATTGGATTCAGTTACAGAAGATATATCAGAAAGCATGAACACGAGCAAATTTAGAAATTGATAAAACAAATAATGATGATGGTGATGCTGCTGTTGCTGCTCTTCTGATGATGATGCTGCTGCTGCTGCTCCAGCTGATAGTGGTGATGATACAGGTGGTGATGATGCTGACGCTGCTACAGCTGCTGCTGTTGCTATTTCATACATAGAATCAATGCTTATAATCTACTAGGTTTATTGATATCATAGAGATCTGATGAAAAAAGGGCTGCAGCTGACGAAATAGTGTAGAAAATATAAAAGATAACAACAGTTAGTGCACATATGGTGTGTTAAAAGAATGATGTCCGTATCTTTTGATCAAAGATTCACATTAAAAAAACAACGCCTTACCATCCTTGGATATGCAGTCTTTCTATTCCGCCTCCTGTCATAGATACTTGATGTTCCCTTTCATGAGTTGGTATTTTATTTGATTCTGCGGCGCCCACAGGTCTGGCAGAATTGGGCTGGTATATTACTGATTGTCTGCATGATCTGATGAGGTTTTAGATGGTTTGAAAGAAAAAAATCTATGCCTTATGATGTCATGTTAAGATGTAATATGTCGCAAGATAGTGTGCATATACTTTGTCCGAGGTTGAACACGATTAACAAACCCCATGAGGGCTGCACGACAAACCAAACCTGTATAACACTGTGTACGATTAGCGACCACTTGGGTAGTCTGTCATAGAGATGCGAGGGAGGGAATGATTTGAGGTGCTTTTGAATGCAGATGTCGTACGTCAACGACCAAGCAGACTGGTAATAACTTGAGTTCCCGCTACTGATTTCTGATAGCGTCTGGAAATTGCGGAGGAAAGAAAACGTTTACGCACTCAAAAAGAGGAATGGCAAAGCACTGTACGGAGAGTAATTTGGAATGTAGTAAATTGTGTGTCTCCATAGCCTGCCATTACCTCATAGGCAACTGACTCGATACTTTTCTGAAACAAGCATAACCGTTTTAGCTGATGAAAGTATCGTCGTAAACATGCACAAGAATTCCCTATCATTAGGCCTCGGTACTAGATTGTAAAGTTTAGGATACAATTATAATCACAACTGACCAAACTAATTGAGCTAACGACTAAATGACGACTGGCTATTCAGCACAGATTTATCAAGGCAACGTTTTCATACAAACTCATTTACAAGACTTTTAATAAATGGCGTACATCATCAAAAAGCATTGCTTGCTGTTGGCATTGTCAATACATGTGCACTGGTCTCACGGCTGTAATTATCATCAACCAACCCTTTATAATTACACTGCTACCTGGGTCTACCTGATGCAAATATATGCAGCATGCACTGAGCGCCGTTGTGTTACAGCCAGTTGATAAAGCCAGCCTGATCTGATCATGATTCACATGAACCTCATGGGGTCAGATAACCATGCTAAGCAGTCATGCTTTTCTGCGTACTAAGTAAAGCCAAGAGTAGTCTGAGTATCAGGCTAATTAGCTCCCTAGGGCTTCCATACTCTCCCTGAACTAACCAGAGTGACAGCCAGGCTAAGCCATGGACAGAGAACTCCCCCCTCCAAAAATATGGTCATCGAGTTATCCACATTATCTGGATAAGTATTTTTTTCGTTTGGAATGTTGAACTTCTACATTGAGAAGTCAGTATAAATCCACGGATGTTGATTTTGGGCCCCAGGTGTATTCGCCTGTTCAACTATCATGAGAACCACTTTGAATTGTGTTTTCACATTTTCAGGAAGAAATTTAATGTACTCTTTTTACGAGAAATGCTTTTTGTGGGACGGAAACTCACAGTCATAAATCCTTTTAGCCCATTATTGTGATGATAAAAATACACATTTTCTCATAAACCACAGTTATACACACCCACTCTCAATAAAACTGTAAGCGAAGGATAAGTTTTATCATTTATGCAATGATCGACTGGCAGTTCAGTAGCGTTTATCAGCTTTGGAAATGTCTTCGAGGACAGTCTGAGTAAAATAAATATAAGATAAAGATGTAAAGCAGTGAACGGAGAATTCTACTATGAAAAAGTACAGTTACAAGCATTGGTTGATACATAGTTACGTTAAGACAACGGCGTCTGCTGCCGAAAAATAATACGTGACTTAAGAATTCATGCTGATTGATACAAAACGTTAAGACAACGGCGTCTGCTGCCGAAAAATAATACGTGACTTAAGAATTCATGCTGATTGATACAAAACACCACGCAGGCAAACGTGGCTAAGGTTGACTTCAGCGTTGATGATCACGGTTTCCTCAGAAAGATAAGTGGCAAGGAGCAAATTGGTCATCCATCTTCACAGAGGGGATTTCGTAAATATGCTCTCGCCGTGGTCAGCAGGCTATCGAGCTGCAGGACAAGGGCGATATACTCAAATCTTTCAGGTTACAATCGATTCTCATATGAGATTAATAGTGCCAGGATATGTCTCGCAAAGCGGGTTATAGCATTTGGGTCTTAGATGTATGGATTAAGTGTATGCAGAACTTATTATTAACACGGAAATGTTGAAAGGGATGTCGTGATACACTAAGTGTCCTTGCATGCAAGTATTTGCCGCTCTGTCATGATGTTGGACATGCTGCCGCCCCTGAGAAACTAGCGACCTGCAGAGACGTGATGTATTGATTTATTCAGCAAGACGACACTCGCTTGGTACCTGCAGTTGGCCAAAAAACATGCATCAGGTCACATAGATCTAGAGGCTATATAAAACCGTTTTTGTCAATAAACTACATACAAATACCTAGGTATACAGACGTTATTGATTATCAATAATGCAAATTGTTAGACCTGTAAACACCGATATAATTTGTAGACCTTTTTCTTTTCTTTTGACATGCTACGCTTCAGGTAAGAACTACTATTAAGCCATGTGATTTAAACTTATACTACATAAATCAATATTACCTTTATATGACTTGATATACATTTAAATCAAGCAATAATAATGTTTTGCCTTGTGATGTATTCTATGTCTCTTATGAATGTTGCAAAGTCCGCGTATACACTGTGTCGACGTTTATTCATTTTACTAATAAGCGAAATGCTTCTTATTAAAATGATATCGATGTTTAACTTAGTTACATTAATCATTTATACATGAAATCTTATCATCAATGTAAGTTGAGCTAAATTTCAGTTCTAAGATTGGGAGTCTTTGGTAAAAAGTGATTATAGAATCTAAAATAATCTTCCTCTTAGATGCTGTTTTACTAGACACGGTAACATCGTATCCATTTTGTATTACAAACGTGTTATTCAACGATTGATAGCTAATTCTCAAGTCAAATTAAGTTGTGTTCTTTGCTATTGTCTGTTTCAGATTTGCGAATGGTACATAGTATGGAACCATTAGGTAGGATCTATGTTGTTACCTTCGCGCTGTGTGCGTGCGTGTGTGTCTGTGTGTGAACACGATAACTTGGCCTGAATGCCTGGTTGGATTTTTCTGATCTTTGGTATTTCGGTAGGTCTTTAGAAAACCTCGACATAAGTAGATTTGGGGCCCCATAATTTGTATAATTAATGAGAAAAATTTATGAATTCGCTTCATTGCCTGATAGGACTCTCTAACATATGGCGGCTCAACCGCAGCTGACAGCTGTATCCCCCTGCTGCCAGAAATGAAAGGAATTAACCAGAATGCAACTCTGAAACATAGCACAATATCGTATGATTTTACACGCTACACGTTCCTTAATTGTTTGGACACGCCCGGTTATTTAGGTATATTAAGTACTGTATTAATAAAACAATAAGTTGCATTTTGTAAGTGGCAGTAACTTACAATATAACTTATTGATAAAGGCCAGCCTACTACATTTGGGACGTAAACCCATTATCGTCTAATCTTACAAGACGGCCATTTAAGACATATATAATCAATTGCGATAACCTTAAGGCCGATTCGGAGAAAAGAGATAAAACGAGAGCTGAATGGCAGTATATTGAAGGTGGCATGTAACCAAGGCATCGTCTGATGTCGATTTGAGGTCAATGACCGCTGTGTCCATACGTTATATGTCTATATACTATTATCATGTTATGTCCACCAATCTGTGATTTCAATTGACAGTCATTGCTAAGCCAGCTAAACTATCAAATATTCTGGTCCATTTCATTGCACATTCATTGCAGAAGTGTCTTTTGCTGACATATTGTGTAATAAACTATGCAATTATATAACTCTCTATGCGAAGGTAGATAAAGAAATGTAATCAAACAATCGTAATGGAATAAAAGGCAAAAAACAAACGAACGTACACGGATGCAGTCTGTTGTTTCTCAATTACAATCTTTTGTAAATTCATCAAAACAATCGGCGATGCACGTAACATAATTCGCGTTGCCATTCTTTTCCCCTACTACATGTACTTTGGGTGCTGACATCTTAATATGTCTTGATTAATTCTTGCATTAGTCCAATTATCCACCAGTTGGTCTCACTTACTGCACAGGGTTTGTTAGAAAGGTGCAATTTATTACCATTGCCACAGTCTCCCGCAGATCTGAACGCATTCCAAATGCCCTTGCCGTACTTAGGAACAAGGTTGTCTGAGGTCGTCGCTACAATTCATCTCCAGCCATTGTTTCATCATCCATTATACCCTGTATCAGAGGAGAACAGAGTGCTTCACATTTGGGGCGCCATTTGTGACCCACGCCTTTCAACGATAGTAAAGTAGGACGAATTACCTTACGACTGCCATTGTATTAACTACATTGTAAGAGTAAAGGAAACACAGACAGTTTAATTTCGTGCAGATGGTCTATTTCAAAGTAACACATTCCATTCTGTAATTTTAGAGAGCGGATAACAACTGGAAGCCATTTTAGCTCTGCATAGAAAATAGGACCATAGTTTTAACATCAGGAGCTTTTACATGGACCATTGGGTCTGTTGGGCTGCCGATGATTCGGTACAACGGTATCATTATTGAAGAATGGCTGCACTCCGGAAGCGAAGGCTAGCTGGGCAGATAAGGCAGGGAGCATTATGGAATGCTAGTGGGTCGAAATGACTCTGCCGAAGATGCCCTGATAGAATTCACATGACCACATTATCGATAATGGCGTGGAAAGAAGCGCAGCGTCTTCGTATCAAATGTCATTGCGGACGTGATTTCAACGGAGCGATGCTTGCAAATTCACACAAATGTCTTGTGTGGTCCACAGTTCACAACAGCCTCTAGCTGGTAACATAGCACACCAAAAAAGCATCAGAGGGGGCATTAGCAAATGTCCTAATGGCTGCCTTCACAGCCGAATGATTTAAGAGTAGTAGTTTTCCTAGTGGCAAGCCATATTATTCGTGTACCTTTAGATGTACCTCTGATGGTTAAGGTGTGCAAGAATCTTAAGGCGTTTTTCTTAGAAGGTCATTTGACATATGCCTCGCCTACATGAACATCCACTTACTGTGAGATAAACCTCAAAGTTAGAACCGATCCTGAGAGATAACCAGAGGGTTACAAAAGGTTAGGGCTTCAAGCAAGTGCGTTGTGCCGTCCAGAGAGCGCTAATGGTACATGGTACAACCGACCCCTTGTTTGCTGTGTATAATCAGTCTTCAGTTGCTTTCATCACCTTCAGCAAGGTTATATTTTCGGGAGTGTTCGTGTGTGTGCCTGTGTCTTTGTGTATGTGTGTTACACGATAACTCAAGAATGCCTGGGTGGTAGCCAGCTGTGACATGCCCCATTGGTGACAACGTACTGCTGTCTATTCCTAACAGAAGATTAAATTCATACAGAAGGGATCCGGATTCTCCTAGTTGACGTAACTTTTAAAAAAGACCAGCGTAGCACATTGTATTAAATGCTTTGGAGATATGAAAAAAGGCACGGACTTCTAGACCTTGTTCTACTGCTTTGTGTAGCTTGAGAACAAGGTTTGTCAATGAATTAACTGTTGAGTCAACGGGAGTGAAGCCATTATTTCGGTCGGTAAGCAGGTTGTTGCCAATGTAAATATGTAAATAGCGGAGCATAAACTATGCGTTCAAATACTTTAGAGACACAGCTCAGAAGTGAGATTGGCATGTTGTTTTCCTTGGCCCGCTTATTGCCTTTCTTATACACCGGGACAACATTTAAAGATTTCCAAATTATCGGGGAACGGCCGTATTTCATTGAGACATTGAACAAATGTGACAGGTTTTGCTACTAGAGGCGCGATGCCATAACACAGCCTGGCAGAATGAGAAGGTTAAAAAGCATAGACAGCGGGAACTTTGAGTTAGTTAACGATACAATATTATCATCCACAAATTTTATAGATCTGAGCATGATTTTCAATAAGGGAAATTTAAATGGTATTTTGCAAGATAGGACTTCTGAAGTTGCAGTATGGAATTATTGTAGTTTGTCTGTTTTTGTAATTTCGACCTAGTTTTATCAGCATAAAGCAAACATGTATGTATACATTGTGATAATATTTGATTTGCTTGTAAGTCTAAATATATCCCAGAGGCCTGATATTCGAAATAATGTTCCCTTTGCAGCACAGAATACAGATGTTACTCTTCCATGATATTTCATAACTGGAATGATGTAGTTAAGCAGAGAGACTTAAACGAAATCATCAGTGGATATCTTGTACCTGTTGCATAGAAGACGACAACAGAATGTTCTAGCTGCAACAATATGGAAAAACGCAGGAACCCGTGTACCTCACCTGCGATAAAGTGGAATATGTATTACGCCATTCGGAAGAGTTGGGACGCCTCGTTTGTTGTTTTGTTTTTTTGTTTATTTCTGTGTACATTTGTCTATTGATGTTTTCGCGTTTTATATTTTCTTCATATGGTAGTCATCTTCACAGGAGGTAAAGGTCAGGGTTGCGGGAGTGAATGGAGGAGTGGCGTTCCGTGTTAGTAATTCAGTAATCGTGTGAGATAACTGTCAGGTATTCTAGGTCATCCAATCAATGAAAATGTCACGTATTGTTTTGGTCTTACTACCTGTTTGTGCTTTCGTATTCATAAAATTTCCCCGTTAAGTCATCAATGGAAGCATGTTCATCAAAACTTTCTTTCACAATCAATGAATTGAAATTAAAAAAGACATACAATTCAAATATTTGATGTAGGCATGACATCTTTGAATTCGTTCTAGTTGTATACTATGAAATATGATTCTTGCTCCCGAAACAGCAAAATCTCGTTAACAAAAACTCACTCGACAAAGGGACGCCGACACTGCCCATTGCCACTAGAATATCGGCCGAATTCATATTGTTCGTGATACGATCCACGAGACCCCGAATACATCAAAGAGAACTGGGCCAACCTCATGTAATTTTGCCGTCAGTGGCAGAGGATATGAAGTTGTTTGATGATCTGTACACTGTTACGCAGTGCTTTTTGAAATATACCCTTTTGACGACAAAATGTACTAAATGTGTGTAAACCAAATGACGAGTTGAAAAAAATCGAACCAGAAAAAAAACGCAATAGTAGCTCAAGATTCTTTCTCTCTGGGAAAATCAGTCCAATTGCAGCGTAATATTCTCTGTTATTATATGAAAACCTGTCAAGGGATCAAAAGCCTCTGATGATGGATGGATTCTCATATCGGTTCGACAGATGAGTAAGCATACAAATCATTTGCCAAGGTGGGTCCTCAGGTGGGACTGAAACCTACTTTCATAGTAACAGACAGGTCACAGCTTAGCAGGGCATTTGTTAGCAGATGTAGATTTGAGTACATTAATAGGACTAGAGTTCCACGACCTCATACCTACGCCAAATGATTTTAACCTTTGTGACTGACGTATTGTGGGCGTTTCTCATTGATAATCAAATCAGACCAGGTTTTTTTTATCTTAATAACAGCTGTTGTCCTCAGTATGAGCTTAACAAAGAAGGTTATGCTAACATTTATAATAAATTATGCAACTGAGGTCCTTATAAGCATAATATGATTCAACGATCTTCACTTTCACATATTTCCAAATGCCACAAGTATGAAATTGCGGTCATTTACCAGTATGGAATTATGATAGTTCGTTAATTATGCAAATAAGGTCTTCCTTTGCATATCAACATCCCTCTCTTCTCCATTTACAAATGTCACATATTTGAATAGTCACATCTTGGAACACAGCGGGTTTCAGAAATTGTCTCATGAATTATGCAAATCTTATTTGCATAATGTCCCCTCATTAGAAAGAGCTGCCGGATGGGCGCTTGAAACGTCTGAGTTTACAAATTCATTAATCCAGTAGTAAAGATTCAATTTTATTTCTCATCACTTGAAAATGATTGAATAAACGATTTTTGACCTGAAACTTGGTATGAGAATGCCCATGATATATACACCAAAAGCTTTATCCACACATCGGCAAAAAGCTCTTTAGAATATTTCTTTTTGGGGGGGGGGGGGGGCAGTTTACACCAAAAATATATATTTTGGACTGGGTCATTTAAGAGTAGTTCGTGCTGTTTGCTGTAGTAATTTTATTCTATATGAAGGTGCCGCTGGAAGATTCCGTTTCTGCATGTATTTTCTTGATTCAATGTCGGACTAGGATGATCATGCAAAAGTTCATTTTCTTTAGTTGAAGTGTTTTCGGAATGGTCTATTATACATTTAAGGGTACCTGGGGAAGAGAGTCCATCCTTGAATAGGTGGTCAAATTAGCATATTTCCATATCTGACTGGGATGAATTTGCAATAGCTCATCTTTGGGCAGGAATTACTTTGGAATGTTCCATGTTTGCACAGAGATGATCTTTGATAGTCCATATTTGCATAGAGAGGATGATGGAGTGAAATATTCGTTATTTGCTTGCAAATTTTGCCTTATATACTATATCAAGTTGTGATTTGATTTTTTTTCTAGATGCAAAACGAATAGCACTGGTATAGATTTCATACTTTCCACGCTTGGCATTTCAAGTTGTCACGTACGTTACCAAATTGCATTACTATAATCTATAATTTAGGGTTAATGACCCGCCCTGAGGTCTATACGGTGTGATAAGGCATGGTCGCTCCTATAACCACCGAATAAAGTACCGAAGGAAAGCGGGTCCTTAACGTTATTACATCATATCATATTGATTTAGGACATTCAAACTTAGGTTTTCAGAGTTGAAAGAATAAAAAGTGATGGCTGGTTTCATCCTGTGTATCCTGCTGTTAGTAATTACAACTTCTCCCACTCCTTAATATACAGTACAAATTGCACATTTTGAAGATTTACTGGACGTATTCAATGTAACGAAAATGAATCCGATACTAGGCTGTAATCAAAAAGCTATTACATGAAAATGTCATTTCCGTAACAGCTAGCTCTTGCTGTCATAGTACGGCAAGTTGGTCCTGATCAATTGTATCATTCATCACTTGTTCATTATCATCACAAGACATAGTAAACGCATGCAACGAAGCAACATGAAGGTCTGTGACAAAACTTAATGTAAATTAACTTTTTTTTTGCTGTAAGAAATTATGTTACACGTATATTCTATTTACTTCCACTAGTGCTACAGATTCTGTTTTATGTACTAAATTGAACCAATAAGCTATAGATACACTTACTGTCAAATATCTAACTTGTAATGCTTTAACGCAAATCGGTCAGTAACCTCTAATGTCCAAGCGTTGGCCGGTCATAATATCATAATAGTACTGGAGCTTCTACAATCAATCAACTTCATCTGGCTTCCCCAGTGCTGTTATTAGGTCATCTGTTTGCTCCCACACTCACCAGACATACTTCTCGTTTAAAGGGCAATAATGGTTTCTTGTTTCTACAGCTATCGTAATCAATACGCAGTAGACCCTACTGGTGGCCCAATTACTACCCGAGATGAACCAAAGTCTTGTGTATTGACGTTATTGAACGCCTTGAACCTTTAAGTGAAGATGATGGCTTCCCAAAGCAGCGGATGATCTGTTGTCCAGTCTTCATAGTAGGGGGAACTGTTTATTCGCTGCATGATGGATGTCCGTTCGTGCAAACCCTTGTAGCTTCCTTGCTGTTTCAGTAGCAGGATATATATTTACATGGAAGAGTTGCTAGCCCTTACCCTTTAACGTGCTCGAGGCAACCCCTAGAACACGTACGGGGCTCCCATTTTATGTCCCTTCCAAAAGACGGTAGCAGTCCAAAGATGTCCTGACCTAGGGTTGAAGCGGGGCCTCCAAGTTAGCAACTAATTGGAATCAGGAGCTCAACTGTAACTGATAGTAGTCTGATTGATTACGCCGGATTAGCGGAGAACAATTGCCAGGAGATTTTGGCCACCATATGTTTTCATGTGCGGGGGAAATGTTATTCTAAGGCTTATTCTGGACTGACTCTCCTGGAATATTTCTTGCCGAATTCCACGATCCGTCCCCTCATATCCGTAGCTAGGGAGGCCTGATGGAGGCTAGACTGATGAAGTGTGAGGCTTGTATAAGTAGAGCTGTATGATACATGTACCGTAGAAAAAGGAATCAAATCTCAATGTTAACGAAGTAGCCGCAGAATGGTGACCGCAGAATGGAAATAAATTCAACGCCCATAGCAGTGAGCAGTTTATCACGGATCTTGAATATGATAAATTGGCATTTAGCGATGGACCGACGGCAACCAGAAGTAATCCTTTATCAGTGAAAAATATTATGGTAGAAAGACTCGGTAAGAAAAGTGTATGATTAATGCTGTAACCGCAAGTACGTCCCAAAAAAGGGTTTCAGGTAGAGAGGAGGAAGGAATCTCATATATTACAAATTCTTATCGTTAATAATTCACTGAAGCGACACATTATTGGACGCAATAATTACTTGCAGAAAGTAATTTAAAGTTTCTGCGATTAGGATTGAGACATAGCTGAGCCAGCCAAAACCTCTGCACGAGAGACAGATATTTGGCTGATTAGATTTTATTGACGTTTTGAATTCCGCATCTGACTTGCATCTCGTTCACTCTGTTACAATACGTTACTACATATTGCACAATTTGCTTTGTCTATTTCAAATTAAGCCCAATCTAATTCACCAAAGTCTGTAAGGAACTTGCTTTAATACGTAACACAAGTGCCATTTGTACGACCTTGGTGACTACATTGGTCACGCAGTGGTTGATTTGGGACTGTTATTCTGCAAATGTCGCCAGAAGACAAGCGGTTATAGCTTTTGAGTGCCTAAGGCTATTATAAGAAGGGCACGGGTTATGTGAAAGGAATAAACCAGCCAGGAAAGAACGTAGTTAGACGTAAATCCGGGCTGCTATTAAAAGATATGGTTGTGGTGCTCGTTATCTTATCTCTGCATGGGTGCTTCTTATAGGGGTTGTTTAAAGTTATGGTTCTTCCTTCTAACTTGTAAAACCTTGAGAGGGAGGAGTGCCAACTAAGAGGGCCAACAGTTGTCAGAATCGCTGACTTGAGTGCCTCAGGGAAACAGGTATATTATATGTGCTAGGCATAACGTGATAACCTTATTCTGTTAACGTGATGGAACTTCGCCTTAAAATGGAGGTTTCAGGTGTTTTAACGACACTATTTGTACAAGGAGAATACTATAAGAAGGGTAGAATATACCTGTAATACTTACTAATGCACTACGTGTAAAGGACCGCGGGAAAAATAGCTAACAGAAATGTCAAGCTAATTGATTTTGAAATAGCGCCAACGTCTTTATTTTGGCGTGATCCAACCGGAACGGAGGGGGGGGGGGGCGATGTCATCTTTTCAGACGACATTTGACCTTTTGCTGACGTCACTTGCACCGAACGTCACGTGTCCATAGCGATTGTGCCTGACAACTGAAGAAAACTGATTCAGTCAGTCGAAAATTCCGGTGAGTCTAATTTTTTAGTTGGAGAACAATTCATATGTCTCTTATGTAACCCTTTGAGTTGTGCAGAATATATACACCTACCAATGTCCTTTTTTTCAATTTCAAATCCATTTCCAATATCACTTGGGCTAACTCTAAGGCATACAGCAGCGAGTTACTCCCCTACCCATCCTCTGCGGATTGAAGCGTTAATCATGCTTTTATGACGTAGGAGACCCATCGAACGACCTAATGATAAGTAATAGAGCAACAGGGCTGACACCATGATATGTCAATGTATTGTATTGTATTGTATTGTATTGTATTGCATTGTATGCTACAAGAAGTGTAAAGGGTTGGCAGAAAAAAATTGTTTTTTTATGTTGACAACTAATTAATCAGCATTGCTACAAGACCAACGTTTGAATCGATCGTCCAAGCAATACGAAATCAGACTGTTAACGCATGATAGACAGTGGTGTTGATCTAAGTTCGAATTATCTGGTTAATTAATTCAATACATAGACCCACAGGATGTATCATATAAATGTGATGATAAGCCAGAAAAAGTCCATGTTGTTAGTGACCAACACAACCCACCTCCACCCCCACCCTACACACAAACACACAAACACAAACACACACACACGCGCGCGCGCGCGCGCGCATACACACACATACACACACACACACACACATACACATACACAATTTCTGTCTTGGAAATGCTATGGTCTGAATGTTTGAGTGGCAGGTAACGGTTGGTACCAGGATGATATTGTATACATTTGCGACTTCTAGCGGTTAATTTCGGAGCGTCATCAGCGTTTTTGTTAACATATTTCAAAGATGATAACTAACGGAAGGAAGGATGAAGATGCGGAGAATCAAATAGAAATGAGGCTTAATTTGAATACTCAATTATAAAAAGCATATGACTCATGCGTTTCAATGATAGAATTGCAATCCATGTAACAAATGTAATTTATGACAGGTGGAACGTAAACAGATACCGAATATTCAAATGAGGCCGGGCGTAATTTGAACTTCTAATATGAAAATGCAATTTTTCTTCTTAGTGGTAAATGGTGGCACTGAAGTACTTGCGACGTGTATACGTTAGTTACACGCAAACGTCATTATGCATATATTATACAAAAAAAGTCATTTGCATAAAATGTACAAAAAGTAATATTTCAGGTAGGTTTGAGGTCTACGAACTCTTCTTTGTGATATTGATGTCTTGGCAATTCAAATCTCTGATATCCCTTTTATGATGTGAAGAATTAAAAATAACATAAAACGTTATACAGGGCTATAGATAAGAAATTGCTCACTTTTAAAGAAATGGCAACAGGAAAGTTGACAACCTTAAAGAAATATTTTGCAACCAAAAGGTTGATCCCATTGCCAGACAGAAGCCGTTGAAAGCCTGACAAACAGTCGGGCATTAAACACAGTAGGCATTACACACTGAATGTAACACGATTCGTTTTTGTTATTTATTTAGTGGGCCCCCTTGGAAATCAACTTCAAATAAGTTGAATGGGGCTACCCACTTGTCTGAAGATGAATAAATAAATAAATAAATAAAGGTCATACCCTACATTTGGTTTATTTGGTGTAATAACTTTAGACTGCTATTACAATATATTTTATTAATAAAGCATTTTATTTTTTCTTTGATAATCTAAGCTATTCAATATTCAATGTGCGAACCGTCGTTACAGTGTCGAAGATGTATTGGAATCTTTTAATATTTTGAATTGAACCGCTCTTGCAGAGACTTCATACATAACAGAGTAGTTTGGATCTTCTCAGATACTGTTGGAATATGTATGAGGCTACACTGTTCAGGGGATCTTCGTGTTGCAGTTTGCCGAAGGCAACACTAAAGATTCCTATCAGGTGTGTTTATGGTGTGGCAACCCGTCGGTAGCAGATGTGGTGTTAAAACGACCGGTGTCGCGGGGGATATTAAAACATGAAATATGGTGATATGCTAATACTCACCGTAGGAAGGTACTCTCTTCCCAAGGACACACTTTTTGAAGGCAGTTGTGTTGGGTTTATGCTGTATCAATGACCATTGGCATGTTGAGCACCACAGGTCCAGGGTTGTGCGTAGAATCTCCCTTGTCTTGCAGGGTGCTGCAACCTGATGGAAATAACAATGCGTAACCGACTCGTTTTTTCTGATTTATTGGTACAGCTAAGAAGTAGCTTTGACGAAAAAAAAGGGTGGACTACGTAATTAGCCCGTGCCAAAGGGAATTCACCGGGTCGCCGATAGGAGTGACACCCCATAAAAAGGTTAATGGGGTATAAAGAGACCAATCTTCATGATAGAAGGGGACGTTTATGGTCACTTCATCTTGTTAAAAGAAATTGGTGCCGGGCAGATGGTGTCCACAAACGTACGTGGTCAACACGTGCAGAATAAACAAGAATAGCCAAACCCTCTACACCTGTATCTGCTACATACAAAGGTATACACCTTTTTGATTAATGCAAAGCGATGTTTATTGACCCAGATCTTATTTAAGGTAAATGAACTCATTATAGCAGTCAAGATAGTAGTGGAATACGGAGCTCACGTCTTGGAACACACAAGTTATAGACCTGAGACCAGTTAAATGTCAAGATACATGTAATTAAATGGACAGTGTCCTATTAAGGGCGTTTATGTATAAGAGGGGAAATGGAAAAAAAGTAGTCTTTGACCCAGTGGGTGAACTCAGACGCATCAGCGAATCATTGAAAAACACAGCAGTTGATTCCAAACACGTTTACCTTCAATTTAGTAACTTTTCTGCACGTAATTTCTACGGCACATGAGTAAAACCATCTCCATATAGCTAGTATAGAAACTTTAACCCATCTTTGTTACGGTATTTGCCATATCTTGATAGGAACATACACAGCAGTTACAAACCTTTATTATCATGAATCTAACTTCTTATTGTTAGTGCTTTCCTTTTTTTTCATAAATTGTACTTGAAATTCTTATTCTGACAACAGGTGATCATGTTCTAATTGTTATCAGTTATTATCAATGAAGGGGTTCCGAGCGTATGTTCGTTATTTGCATGATTTTGTCTTTGTTAAGTAGTTTTAGAAATGTGTTTATTCTGTGCTATATATCTTTTCTGGTTACTGTGCATGTGCTATGATGATTATGATCAATGAATATGTATTCACATCTTACCATATCAGTGGTGTCGTCCACAAAGTATAAATTGGTTACCGGTTGTTCATATATTGGCCTTGCAACCAAATCATTATGAGAGCGAATAGATCAATCCATTTTATCACCTCTGTGAAAAAGGACTCCTTGTACTCACTTGTCACAGAAATAAGATGAGAAATAAGCTGTAAATTTCTAAATATGAATTTGTCTACCAGTAGCACCTTCCTCAAACACACCAGGTCGCAGACCACGTTTTGACAGCTGGTTATATTGCATCGAAGCGAAGTGCTCTACAGAAATGCCCCGATCCCTCCCTTAAAGAACAACCTAAAATACAACGGTCGGTGCATATTGCCTGTAAACAAGGATGATATCCAAAGCTTTCAACCAAAGACTTATCGTAATCAAAGCTTGGCCCTCTTTGGATATGCAGCCCGGCTGCTGCGATAGATATTTGATGTTCCCCTTTCATGAGGTGGGTCTTCAGTTCATTCTGTGGCGCCCTCAAGTCTGGGAAATTTGGATTGTCTGAGCGGGTTTCATTGTGTTTAAGAAAGGGAAATATGATGCCTAAAAGTTAGGTCGGACGAGGTATTGAACGTTTACTAAAATAAGGCACGATTAACAGGAGGCCTGAAAAACCCCGTGGCAGCTGTACGGCAATCCAGGACTTTATCACTTGCATCATCGCGTATGATTAGAGTGCATTCCATCATAGAGATGTCAGCGAATGATTCAGGGCTATGATAAAAGACTGTAAAGATCTTTCATGTGTTCTTGTGACCTGGCGATTGGAGGTATTTGTCGGAGTCTATGGGGGCGGGATAGCGTTCTTCAGTACATATAAAGGAGAAACGAATGGAATTCCACCTGGACGAGATTGACTTACTTTACTTTCTGTATGTAACGTAGGCAGAAATTATAACAGGAGTTGTAAAATTCCAGAAGCTGACCTGTCCTTCCCCCTTCCCCAAACATTCTCGCTTAGACAAGACACGGTTTAAGAGGTTCCTCCCGGGATCCCTACTGCTCGTTATATTCTCCCTGGTCACAATCAACTTACCTGGTGGTTGTTCACCAAGTGGGTTCCGTGTTGGACAGTTTCAATTTGAAGATGGGACATCAGCAGGAAAAAAACGTGATATCTATGTTTTAGTTGAACTAGTCGCTGTCAAAAGGTATCATGCATAGCCTTAGATCCTTCTTTCGGTCCGTAATTGGTACGATAAAAATACAGCTGCTCTCGAGGAAACCCCAAACACACCCACTGACAATAAAACTCATCCGCTAAGGATAAATTTTGCCCTTTATGAAATCATCGATTGGTATTTCGGTAGCATTTATCTCCATTGTAAAAGTTTTCAAGGACAGAATAAGTGTAAGCCCAAGATGCAAAGTAGAAAACTTAAATAACGCGACCAGTTATAAGTATTGCAAGTCAAATTGCTACGTCAATGTAAAGGTGTCTGCTGTCGAAAAACAGGACGTTTTCAAATAATATATGCGGGTTGCGTTGATGCTGAGAATGTTCATTTTCTCATATGAAATCATCCAGTTACAAGCATTGGTTGACAAACTATTACGTTCAGACAACGGCGTCTGCTGCCGAAAGATAAGACGTGACTTAATACAAACCACCACACAGGCAAACGTGGCTAGGTTGACCTGAGCGTTGATGATCACGGTTTCCTCAGAAAGATAAGTGGCCAGGAGCAAATTGGTCGTCCATCTTCACAAAAGGGATTTTGTCTTAATATATACCCGCATTCCTCGTGGTCGTCATGCCATATAAGGCAAGGGCAGTAGTCCGTTCTTTCAGAATACAAATCAATGAAGGAAAGCCTTTATTGTACAATTTCGCCACACTGGGCTAAATACAGGTCACAACAAAACATGTTTAAAATTCATAGATGCAAGGTATATTTATTGATATTGAATGAATTCAATTGCAGCATTTGATGAGTTAAAAGACACCTATACCATGGGCAATCTAAGGATACCATATCCTCGTGAACTTCAAGAAAGCATTCGACTGGGTATAGCATGCAGTGCTATGGACAACAATGGGACTGTACAACTCCAATCAGAGCAATAAAGCACCTCTATGGCAAGGCCAGTAGTGCAGTATACAGTTGTACCGAAATTCTGTTGATCATATCTAATAAAAGATAGAGCTGTACAAAGCTGTAAAATGGGGCTGTGGACAAAAGAGGCCTATTGGTAGTACGCTGTATCAAGGGCACTAGCTATAGCTATGAGGTAGACAGACGTATCGATTTTGTCCTGGAATATCTAACATTAATATCGCATCGTAGCCTTGAGGCAAACATAGTGATGAAAACATGTCATGGCGTTTCGAAGAATCCAACAAATCTATATTACGAATGCCTCGTCCCCTTCCAGGTAGAAGTAAAGGATAATCTGTCAGGGGCGAGACATTTGTTGTTTGGGTCCTTGCGCATTATATTCCGACCTCGAATAACGAGCCCGAGGACACCTTCCGGCTTATGCTACGGCCGCATTTGCATCGGCAGGGGTGCAGTCCCGACCGGGCCCCGAAGCCACAAACTTGTCCCGCGGACACCGGAAGGGGATCTCTCCGTGTTCGCAAGTTAAGCTCACGGCGCCCAAAGTAGGTGCAAAAAGGGGACTGCCCGGGACGGCGCCTTTATCCAATTATAACCTAAGCATTACAGACGGTATACTTCAATTTCAACAACATTATATAGGGAAATGCATTTGGCAAGAAAAAAACACAATACCATATATTAGAACAAGGACGTTTATTTTCAGCCATAGATGACATTTGTTTGCTTTCTGCTGCGCTTGCCTTTTTGTACATTGATTGCACTGAAGCTCAACATCCTACACGGATATTTCGTCAACACCATGGGAACGACGATTAAACTGTTTCCTGTTTATTCGATGGTATGCAAGTCTCATTTCGGATGCCGCTGTAGAAAAAAGTAGGACTGATCAATGTACCATACTGTATCAGGACTCCATTTGCTCCAGTGTTTTTGGAATAAAAACATGCAGGAAGCGAAAATAGGTCATTACTTTTGATAATGACACGTTCAAGTAATTACCAATTTGAAAATGATGTACATATGGATCCCACATCGTTTCCCTAACGAAGTAACGATGTGAGAAGGTCACCTGAGTCAGTTGTAGGGATAAAGACACATATTAGCGCAGATGGTTGTTTTCTTCATTATATCGTTTCTATAAAAAAAGCTATCAGTAATTTACTACAATACGTCTGGGTGTGTAGAAAGTATAAAGAGACCCGAGAGCTATAGTTACCTCTCCTTTAGTAGGAGCAGAGCAAGTCCGATGCGTCACCGGAGGGAAAATTACTCTCTTGGGTGGCTTAGACTTGAAGAATATAGATATTGCAGTGTCTACTTCTAAAGAAGAAACATATTGCGAAGAGTCGCACATCTTTGCCATCGGCTTTTTGATGCATGAAGACGCCACCATAAGTCACACAGACATAAATAGAGGTGGCTTTAACGCTCAGGAACATAAAGTAGGCCCCTTGACACCGTCCGCAGCATTATCTGTGTGGAGCACCCAAGGTGATTTGGGCTTTGGTGACTCGTCTGCCACCTGAATGACATTTCCTGTTAGAGTAAGTTGCCGGTATTTTATGACATCAATGCCTCTGGGAATGTGAATCGATGGATGGTAAGGCAATAAATTTCACAGTACATTCATATCGTATCCCCAAATTTGCACGTCATCACTGCGGGCAGGTCATAAACAACAATGGTGCTCATACGTCACACCACTGGTCCTAGAAACATGGTGTTTGCTCCTACATAGGATCTGATGTATTTACAGATACACATAATCATGTATGAATATACATATACATATGAATATACATTTACATATATGAACTTGCATTCTAAACTTTGATTCTCCAAACCTACGATCAAGACTACCTCCCAAGGCATGCGTAGATTCAACACTCGGTAGATCTAGAATCGTAGAAATGAACTTCAAATTCCAGCACTTAAATTTTTCGAATCTAGCGGATGCAAAAACTATAGCTTGAGATGTTCATGTTGAGGCAATTATGTTTCGCAGAGATCCATCATATAATCTCATACCTTCCGAATTTAAGATCAATGCATCTGATTTCATAGTTCTGATGTTGGCCTGCCATTTCTATTACTTGTTTCCTGGAAAGGAAAAGGGGGAGACTCTGTTTCTTATTTATATAACAATTGTTCCCGCATAATTATGAATTTATCAAGAACCTGCATTGCCAACGAAACGTTTTCACTTGACAGGGACTTTTGCTGCAAGATTGCGTTGACAGTGCTACTCCTTTGTATATCGGATTTTTCACTCATCTAACACCATTGCACAGTGTGTGCTTTCTTCTGCCTTCCAAATAAATATCTACTGCAGAAACCTCTGTATATAGAGTCTGTGTGTATAGACTACTCTGTTTTTATGTTTTATATGCATGTGTAAATTTTCATTGCTGTGATGTATGCTTTTATTACGGGCTATTTAATGCATAGAATTAAAGAAATGATAATCAATAATTATGTGTGATTCTCTCTCGATCAACCGTGGCATGCCAGCTAGCATGGCACTAAGGTATTAAATGTATGGAACTATTCTTCATTATTTCGTGTTCACGCAATGATAGAGAAACGGGCTGAATCTACAATTGATATGATGCCCATTCGCGTTCTGCCTAATGGACTTGCACGCCCCAATTCTCACTAATCACTTTTCGTCATTATGAACTACCTGTCTTTTGTTAAATACAGGCCTATCTTTTATCGGACCAAAACCACACTACTATTTACATTTCTTGATTAATCCTTGGCATCTGTTCTTTTTGCGTAAAAATCCTAGCATCTGTTCGCTTATATATCTTGGTTCTCTTTCCCCAAACGAAAAAACACATTCCAGTTGCAATGACTATGTAGTAATATTCTACCCGGCCAGATGTTTTCTGCATAAAAGGAAACATTTATCAATATCATACTTTATGAATGTCATCATTCGTAAAGCTTCCTACATAACGTTAATGGCAAAATGGCAACAGAGTAGATTCTAATAACAACAAGTTGTCCCCCCAAAAAATGTATGAAAATCTTGTTTACACAAAAAAAGGTATCGTACCATTTCCTCATAAATTATGTAAATGAGGCCCTCTATGCAAGATTTGTGTCTAATAGTGGCCACATTTGCTTAACTTCCAAATGGTGCAAAAATGAAATCCCCATCATTTACCACTATGGATTTATAGTATTTTGTCATTAATTATGCAAATTAAGTATCAATTTGCATAATTGATATCTATCGATATTTATCTCTTTCTCAGTTACATATGTCATGTGTTTGAGAGTCCTATAATAGAATTCAGCTGATCTATTAACTGTCCTCAATAATTATGCAAATCAGATATTGATTTGCATAATTTGCATATGATTATGTAAATCATTACTTGAGCTATCTACACACCAAAATTATGATGATCTGTCATCCCCTTCTTGCGTTATTCTCTTTCAAAGTTTGAGTCAAAATCATCTCCTGCAGTTCCAAAAAAGCCGCTAGGGCGTCCAAATCTACAGGACATATTTTCCTAACAAAGAGCTATCCACCACTTAAAAATCATGACTATAGCATGTTCAGAAGACGAGATTTGAATAGTGAAAGTTCCCCTGCAGTACCATAGAAAGTCACTAGGGGCCCAAAATCCAATCATTACAAAGTCTCCACAGACCTACCAACCTACAAAATATGAAGACAATACATCCAGGCATTCTTGAGTTATCGTCCCATGGACTTTCACATTCCTGTGCAATTCCTAGAATTCTTGCAATCTGCACACAATATAGTAAAAATTTGGCTCGCCCCTGAGGCGTCGCCAAAAAGGGTGTAACATCACATGAACTTTCCGTTACTTGAATGTAATATTCTTACCGGAAGTTTGCCTGGATAATGATGATGAATTGTCTCATGTAATGATATAAACAGTGACAATACAAACAAAAGGAAAACACAAAAGGAAGTACCATTATCACGGTCTATATTCTCTGGACCGTAATACTTTCAATCAAGGCAATTGGTGATGCACGTACTTACTCGAGTTACCATATGCAAATAAAAGAATAAGTTATTACCATTCTTCTTCCTCACTATGGGCGCTGACATCTTAATATGTCTTGATTAATTCTTGCATTAGTCCAATTATCCACCAGTTGGTCTCACTTGCTACACCGTGAGGGTTCGTTAGAAAGGTGCAATTTATTACCGTTGCGTGGAAAGTAGCACAGCATCTTCGTATCAAAAGTCATTGCTGCCGGGCTTTCGACAGAAAGATGCTTATAGAATTTGCACAAATGTCTCGTGTTTTCCACAGTTCACAAGAGCCACTAGCCTGGCGACATAGCAAAGAACAGCATCAGAACGGGAATTAACAAATGTTTCTCCTGAAGATTTCAAACACATTTGAAGTTTCCTATGACAGATCGACTAGTCAGATACATTTTGTATCATCAGAACACCATGAAAAGTACAGTTCAGTTCATTTCATCATCTGTGAAAAGTACACCTGATGGCAAATGTGTGCTATATGCTGGAGGCACCTTTTCAGTTTACGTTTCGTCAGATCACGTGACAGACATATAGTTCTTGGCTTGATGCATTTACTGTAAGGTGAACCTTAGAGGTAGAACTACTTTTAGAAATACTGGGTAAGAGTCACCCGTGGGAGATAGATAAGTTATAAAAGTTCATAGCTTCAGGTAACCATGTTCTGCCGTGTGGGCAACGTCATTTTCAATCCATAGATATTAAAGCTATATCCCCATTTCAGAGCTAACCGACGACCTGTGAAATCCCTTCAGCGTCATGCGTTTTATATAAATGACTGTAGAAGATGGAGCTCCAGAGAGACAACTAGAAATCTATAAAAGATCAGGGCTCCAGGCAGGTGCGTTGCGCCATCCAGAGGGAGCTTATGGTACGACCATCACCTTGTTGGCAGTTTATAATCAGAACATCAGTCTTCCGTTGCTTTCATTCAAACGTTATTGAGGATTGATATTAAGCCATTTGGGATGGAAGCAAAGATGAATGAGGAAGATTTCAATTATTGTGATATCAAAGTCCTTTACAATCCCTAACTATGAAAGATTATTACCTATTTTTGTAATAACTGACAAACGGCGTGATGACAAAATATATGCTCCGTATAGTAGTATGAACTCGACATCACAAAAAGAAATAATCTGTATTCACAGCGAGTCCACGATGGAAAAGAAAATGAGAAAATGCGCTGATATGTCTGTATGACTTAGTCTTGCGCGCATGACGGTGCATAACTAAGCATGATTAGTGACGGCAGGATGTCTTTACATCTGGTTCAGATAACTTGACCGGTAAAAGTTACGGCCTGCAGAGCCCATATGTTTCGACATGTGGCCACTGCGGTCGGTATATAATCAAAATGAGCCAGGCTCTCTCACTGTTGACGTACATGAACTCATTGAGAATGCATGCCTTTATCGATGTAAATAATTGTTTGATAATTACATGATAGGTTGGGCAGGAATTTCTCACCTTATTCACTTTAAACATGTGGCAAAAAGTGTCAACAAGGTGATGGTATTAGAAAACATCTGCAACACTACTACAACAGTGACTCCATTCAAAGGACGATGCTTGACAAATTGAAAATGCATTCCATGAAAATAAGTTATATTAGACTGATGGCGGATTGTCCAACTTCAAGGAATCAATCTTAACTCTAAAACAAGTCAATAAAGTCAGAATGTATATTTTGTCTTTCGACCAGTGTTTCACTTATTCTATTTGCCTTTATGATTGTATATATATCGTCGAGTGAACTGGCATAGAATCCTACAATACGTTGTAAAGTATTTTCCATTTTTCTTGGGTACACGGTTTCATCAAAGTCTGCAATGCACCTTATCAACCTTTTACTTCACGCGTGGTTGGAATAAATACATTTTAATGAATTGATATTTGACATGGTTTAAGACCCAGCAACACAGCCAGAACATCAATCTGTACACAGCTTTAAATGAAGGCTTGTCGCGTGGCAGTTCCCTGACACCGCGTGTGCCTGTGCGTGTTCTGGCTTCTAGTGACAAATGCGCACTCCTTCGGGAGGCTTTCCCTAGACTTTGGTGTTGGCTATTTGCTTAAATTTGAAATCGATGGCACTTAGATAAATGGAAGGGATCATGCCTGGATGCTAATGGTTCTGATAATGTTACAGAAGACAGAGGGACGATGTCAAGACTATGCATGGCGACTTACTACACACGATACACATAGAAACATGAAATGAAATATCGTCAGCCACTACATATACGATAAATGTAATTAACTCAAGAACACTACAAGTACAAGTACACTTACAGAATTATAGCATAAAGATCTTGTAACAGTGACTGAAATAAAGAAAGCGGTACGAGACCATAATATCCGGATAAACATTGCCGACCGATATAAAAGTTGTATGAGTGCCCAATGATTGACGCTTGGGTAATACTATGCCAAAACCTTATCTCCAAGCAGATTTAACGATGGCAAGACTATTCACGGGCCAGAACCGGGTGGTGGCTGGTTATCGTTTGGCCCACGCATGCTTGTTACCGGTACAATGGCTTGGCGACTAGCCCAAACCCTCCAAATGTCGGCGATCTGTTCCTTTTTTCTCCTGGGAAATGAATAGCTTCGGTTACGAGCTATCATTGACCCACATTTTTTTGTTATCCATTCAAGATCTAAGGGGTGCCTCCAGGCTGAAAACGTTTCTAGCAAAGCTATAAGCAGATGTAAGCTATCATCGCTCATATTCCCTGATGCTGACCATTCAGACAGAACGCCGACTGGTCTTAAGTTTCTACGTGAGTGGACCTGATAAGTGGTATAAGCGTGAGATAAGGCTGTATAAGATAAGGCTACTAATTTCCATCGCCAAGAAAGTTATGTTTTCGGTGGTGTATGTCTGTGTATATGTGGACAGCATAACTCGAGCTCTGGGTGAATCCTTATGATATTTGGTAGGTGAGAAGGGGTCGAGTAAAGTTCGATAATGGGCGGCTATCTGTACATGCTATGGTCGTGAGTTTTAGGTGATTGATAGCTCTTGGGGCAGAAAGTAAATGATGTAGGTTAGGCTAGGGGGCCGATTGTCTTGAGAGTTTGAAAGAGAATGTAACAAAAGACAGAGGGACGTCAAAAAAGGTTTGACGTATCGTTATGATTTTTTGTAAGTAGATAGCTTACTAGATAATGAGTCACATGACTAAACACTAATTATGTACATCACGATATGATTGATGAGAACATTTTGGCATTCGTTGAATTCTATGACTGGACTGTCAAACATAAATATAACAGACAAATATAACAGAATCGATTGAAATCAATTATGCAAAGGAAAATCTATAACTATATTCCGATATATGACGCCCGAACGACATGCATTTCTCTGTATCTCTCTATTTCCTTGGTATTTCTCTTTCTAGTCCAACCGGATATTAACCATCTCGACCTCAATAATGTAAAACCGCAGGACAGAAGCAGCTGGAGTTCTGCCATCAAACCTTGTCATTCAAAGTTCAAGCACGTCTAACGCTTGTGCAAGGGGAAAATTTCGATAGTAGAGGGGACAGTGAGTACGTGAGCGAATTCAAACATTATAGTTGGTCAAATACGTCCCAACAGGCGATGATTGACTTACTAGCACAAAATCTTTTTTGTCTTATTAGTCTTCAATTGAACCATAATAGAATTGTCATCGCCTTGTTGAAATATCAATTCAGTGTTTGGATCAATATAGCCGGTGAACTTCATATTCTGGATGAATCACTGACGAAAGACAGCGGATCCTTTCTGAAACGTCTGACCGTTTCAAAACTATATTCAGCTGCTTGAGTATCTTACTACGTGAATGTATCTGTATTCATAACCATCAGATGTATTTATAACCATAACATTTCTGATGAGCCAGATGTTTAGAAGACCCCGTGTCCCATACCACTGCAGCATTCAGAGAATTAAACAGCGCGGAATACCAAAGGCCATGGATGGTCCTATAGCTCAACTGGTAGAAGCCTCGCAGTTGAGCCCCGTGTTCCAATTTGCTGCTAACTGGGAGACCCCGGTTAGATCCTAGATGAGGACATGTTGGTTAGGGTCGTCTTTCGGAGAGGGGGGGGGGGGTCGAGGAGATGCCCCTCGTAAGGTAAAGTAAATAAAAGGACTAGCAACCATGCCCTGCAAAAAACATACCCTGCAAGTGAAACTGCAAGGAAACTTGCTGCATGCTCTATTTGACGTTAGGCACTACAAGGTTCTGAACAAACTTAATAGTCCAGGCCACTGGCATCCCAGTCAGCTATGGAGCTTGGCTGTTGATAGAGGTTTGCTGGCTAGCTACAATCCCGGTTTTTCAAAGGGTCTTTGATACGGCACCAACGGCAAAACTTGCCCTGTTAATATATGCTTTTCCTGGCAGTTGGCAGCTGTCCAAGGACAACTGTGGGGTCTTCTAGCTGAAGGATCGGCAGGAAGTACGAGCTGCTGGGCCTCGGTAGGACGAACCGACAACGATGTAGCAATCTGAGTACAATTATACATTTTGATAAAGAAATAAATCTTTCCAAGTGTAAATGAAGCAGCATTTGACGAGGATACTGCAGAATGCTCAAAGGTGAACCTGATCATAAAACACACATCAAAATGCAACTTATATGCCTCCAGTCAGTCATATCCTTAGTCACTGACGAAAGGCAGCGGACGCTGTCTGAAACATCTGACTGTTTCAAAATTATATCCAGTTGCTTGAGTAACAATTTTGGGCGTATATGCCTCCAATTTGGAAAGGAATGGACAACATGATAACATCTATTTCCCGCTGTACTGTTGGGATCACGTTTCTGCATTACCGTAACGGCATAGAGTGCAGGTTTCCCAATTGAATTTTTGGTACATGAGCCATTACAGTCATACATTGTCTGTAAGCAATCTGCAAACCGCGATGAACATTTTCTATCCAATAACCTTCCCCGGAGTAAAATAGGATTACCAATACTAAAGTTTATACATCACATATTTCAAGACTAATGTAATGATTCTGGCTGTTTCTTCCTATTAGTCCAGCGGAATAGCTGAAAAAATGTACAAATTTGTCTAAAAGCACACAATTTAGCACACATGCAGTTGAATGTATTCTGAACAAATATAGATATGGAGGCATCTCAATTTCCGCCCAGAATAAATTTTACGGGATTTTTTGCCCATTTTGTATTCTATTCGTAGGCATATTTCCAGGAAACTAAGCTGTCTCAGCAACTAACGAAAAACAATAGAGCATGAAAGGGCACAGGCTTTGCTCTCTAGGAGCCATGTTTTGACAAACAACATGCATTTCATGAATATCATTTTCAGTGTTTTTTTCCAAATTCCCATCGTTACCAGATAGCCCATTGTAAACATATTTTGCCAACAACCCAACCACCCAGTAAAATGGGGCCATTTTGGTGATACACGTACAATGTAGTAAGAAGATAAAGGGTCTATGAATATCTAAGAGTAAAATTCATATTCATATCACGCACGTTTTAGAAAGGGCTCAGCTGCCTCCTGTTCTTTTACCACTCCATTTGTCACTGTTCACTTTGATGTAGCGACAATAAAACGTCTGTAGTGCTGCTTTGGTATTGGACGTGATCACTACATATTCTACAACAAAAAATTAATTTTGAGAACTACTATTAGGTTTATAATGTTTTAGTAAATAAACGTGTTCATCACAAGTTTACGCTGGTGAAGCACTTGAAACAAAACTGCACGGTGAATCACCTTAAGACGCCACACGTAATATAGTAATAGTCAGGGAGATCTATACTTTTCCCCCCTTAGGCATTCGTAGATTAAGATGTGTAGCAATTTCTTTTATTATTGAAGTATAGGGCTATACGACATATTGAGTTCATTGAATTTTCGTGTCTTTCATGTAGGGGAATCCGGCACAAGATGCTTTTGTGGAAAGAATCAATGGCACACGTCGTCTATGATTCCACACGTCCACCTCAAACTTTTCGCTCATCTGTTTCAATTCCGTACGTGACTGTTTCTTTGGAAATTATAGTAGCAGCTCTAGTTTATAACAGGAAAACGTGCACTTATTACTCGGTGCCTTATATACCATTACCGTTTAAATTAATGAAATGGCTTTGCAAAATACAAGGATCATGATGTCGTAAAGAAAGCAAAGGAACGTATTTCTATGCGGATTAACTGCGACATTGAAGGAAACTTATCAGTTAAAAGAGATTCCAAGTGCGATTTCCGCCTTCCTTGTCAAAAATATGTCCTGAATTTGTTATCTACGTAATGGCGGGTGCGTTGAATTGAATGTTGAATGCATTGTTTTATCACATACATGCCAACATAGCATGTAATTCATTTTTGTTTTATTATCATTATTGCTGTATTAAACCCGTTTCTGTAAGTCTTCCTGCTCATAAGACGTACTGTAGACATCCCTTCTCTGAATAACGTTGCAGAGACTTTTGCAATCAAAGTCATTAAACACAATTAATTAATTTTCAGCGCTTTATTCATATATGTGTGTTATAGTATCTATTTAAAGTGTTTTTTATTAAATCCTATTTGTTGAGTGTTCTCACCAGAATTCCAGATCGTGTTGATGGACTTGTATGGATTTTTGCACGTTTTGAGGTACTGATGAAACCTGGCGATTTTGGGATCCTAGCAGCTTTGTCGGGTACTGCAGTATTACAGAACGACACCCCGTTGTTGATGATAGAGTGATTTAGCCCATATAGACATATACATTCTGCCTCGGATCAACGACTTCAATTTGGGACACCCGGTTAGCTTTGGACTTACTCAGCATTAACTGTTATAGCGCATGAAAAGGCTAGGGCTATGGAATTAAGAACTTCACAGAAATATTTGACGGAAGTATTAGATCTTCGATTATTTGTTGCTAATGACAATGTGATAAGAAAACATTCTTATCTTTAATTCCCACAAGGGATTTTAAGATGTGATTGGATAAAACTGTTATCACTTACAAGGCTCCGTTTGATAAAAGCTTTTGAGCGACATTACGCATACAGATATATTTTACGTGTCAAGTGGGTATTAAGTACTCAAAGCACTCGTAAAACACGAAAACAACGTTTTATTCCAACGCATATGTTTGCCTTTTTATTCCGCTCGAGTGCTATCGAATTTGCTCTGGCCTTCACCTCAAACTCAAAAGTGAACCCATCCCACCCTGCACCTTGGCAGGTCCCGGATGTGCCTTCATTAACACGCATGAAACAACCTGGGACAAACGGTCAAGAGGAGAATGGACTAATGGCGTCCCAACTGGGGAATAAAGTCGACCTTTTTCCCACCTTGTTATTATAATCAGTGCTATAAAGACCATGACGGATAAAAGTTAATGTAGCTAAGTGTAAAGGGCAGGCGTGGCAGAGGAAGACACACCATTAACCTTTGCCTCTTGTGTACTGATCGACACAGATGATATAACATGAAATTTACAGTGCCTTACAATTCACTGTGCAAAGTTAAAGGCAAAGTATTTCAATGATGTTTGACTTACCTATCTTCTTCCTAGTAAATTAAAGTAAAACTAATAGCATCAGTCCAATTCTATAGGATACCATTTTGGTACCTGCACTTATATATTTATATGATTCTGCAATCCTACTGAGGATGGGTACGACTGGAAAAGAGACGCATCGTCCTGTTGGATTGTGATGAGAAGCCGGCGGCCCTGTGTACGAGGGAGCTCATGATGTCTATACTCGGAGAACGTAGAAGAACCCAACACGTTTATCGAGAAGAGTATCGGTGACCTGGCTTGCTTGGCTGAATAGACGAGCCGTAGCGAAGCCGCATTGTACTAGTGGTACTAGCTGATGAAAAAGCGTTTATGACCTTAGATTCTTCTTTTTTTTTTCTTTTCTTTACACTGAACCAGTAAACCGCACACCGCTAATGCAGGCTTTAAAGGTATTGGTTATGTTACTCCATTCAGTCAAAAACATGACTCTCATTTCTAGGCCCGCCGTGTATTTGTAAGTTATTTGCCAATTATATCGCCACCTGTGGTCAAGAGGCAAGGTGATTGCCTAATAACACTTCTTTTAACAGCATGAAAAGGAGTACTAGTATCTGATTGGCTCCTTGCTGACTAGTGTTAACGATTATATATTCATACTGCCCCCGCCTCGGTAGATGTTTACAGGAGTGGGTCGAAAATAGCATGGAATTCAGCCTTGTTAGCTTTGTCCGCTTCCAACGGACCGGGTAGTGACGTTAGGAGCGGACCAAAGCGAAGAAGGCTGGAATCAAGGCTAGGTCGGGGCCAGGACTTGCTTTAGGATAACGATGCCCAAAAAATAATGCTTCACGAAGGGTGTATGGGAATCTGTGACGAAGTATCTATAATTCCTTGCACATGGTTCCCATCCCTGACATCCCTAAATTTGATTATAAAATTCATAGAAGTCTACAATGCAAGAGTCGCCTTAGAGCCGTACAGAATTGACCCAGAGGTATTATTGACAATACAGGTCAGTCGTGAACTTGCACCCGGTCGTGTGGGCGATCTAAAACTTCGAAACTTGAATACAATGCTGAAAAACATTTTGAGACGAGGAGAGAGAAAGGTATTCTGAAAAATACAAATTGTAGATACGTCTTTCGCTCGGTCTGTGACAGCAGATTCTGTGTGACGCCTGTTATAGTGGTATGTGAAATTTGATGTGAAGGCCTCCACACATTTTAACCCCCTTCATCTACGGTTTGCTGTGGAGGGAATGTCTTTGCTCCAATAAGACATGGCTCACAGAGCAGCAGTCTAGAAGCGCCATCTGGCTAGTCTGATGGACACTGCAGGTTATACTTACAATCCCGGACAAATATAACCCCCAATGTGACGTCACTTTAAAGGTCATATGTGTTGGTAGCTTTCATTCTGAATCAAAGTTGCACTGCAAGTGCCTACACAAAAATTTGACTTACCCAAATTTTCGTCTGATCAGCTCCAGTCTCCAGTGAAATGAGCATTTCGCTGACAGTAAGTCCAATTTTTGCGTTGACAATTGCAGTTCATCTTTGACTCAGAGCACATTGTGACGTGTAGTCCAACATGATCGTTGAACAGAACTCCATTTCGTGGAGTTATTTTACCATGTCTCAACAACAAACATTGACGATTTCCGTTTGCAGATCCGTCATGGCTCTGACGTACCTCCGGTCGACTGATCCGGTTTCCTGGGCGCAGGACCCGGATAAAGAAAAAAACTGTCTCAGCCAGCACGGAACAACTTGATAAGTGACACGGATGAGTTTGCGAGAAAACAGATAAAGTACTAGGCAATGCACAACAATGCATGCTCTCCAAGCAGAGGTTGGGCTCCGACTTGTTTTCTGACGCCTTTTATGCGTTTTTGCCAAGCTTTCTTTTTTGTCAAGGTTTCTTTTATACGTCGCCCCTGGCAAAATAGAAAGCCTGGCCAAAACGCATAAAAGATGTCAAAAACAAGCCCTACCTCTAGAGTATTGGAGATTCTTTTTACACAACCGGTAATTCTCACCTGCTAACGTTTCGATGTCTGTCAGACACCTTCATCAGAGCTTCTGACTGGAGTACTGCTTCTCACCGCTATAAGTCCTGCGAAGCTGGTGTGTTACGCCTGATGGCGGTTATACCGGCTATATAGATACAGATATAGATACAGATACAGACAGACATCGAAACGTTAGCAGGTGAGAATTACCGGTTGTGTAAAAAGAATCTCCAATACTCTATGTTCTACCAACCTGATGAAATTATTTTCGGAAGCCCTACCTCTGCTCGCATTGTTGTGTATTGCCTAGTACTTTATCTATTTTCTTTCTTTCTTTCTTTCGTTCTGTTTTGCCTACCAGCAGCTTCCAATACACAACTGCTTTATTGAATTGCTTTTAGAACCCATATCGATCTCGTCTCATCATGCAAAAGAAATATATCACCTTTGAATCTGTAGTCGCATCTGGTGGTCAATGTCGATATTAAATTCCCCTACATCAGATACCTGAATAGTAGAGAGAAATTTATATTTCTTACAGCCTTCGATAAACCAACTCTAACTAATCACACAGCCTCCTACATTCATACAATTACCAAGAAGCGAGAGGAAGTTGAAAGTACTAGAGTATGCTTGATTGTTGTATACAGTAATACTCATGAATATGTATATAGTTGTTAACATGTGACCTGTGCTAAGTCCAGGGGGCAAACATGTACAATAAAGGTCTTCATTCTTCATTCTAATCTTCTTCTATTAATTGAGAAAAAGCAAGTGTACATGTAGTTTGACCACGATACTTAGAAACCACAATGATTGAAACGGAAGTAGTGAATTCTGATAACATTACTACTTTTAGCATGAAAATACCAAAACTTATTAACGTAATTCAACATGATGTAACTACAGCCAAACCTGGTCTCAGCAACCACTCCAGCAGTGGGGGAAATGGTTTCTGATTAGTAAAACAATAGGTCTGTCCATTGGATGGTTACTAGGCTAGCTCCTGCAGAGATAAACAATTTAAAATGGCCAATGCTGGGCTGGGTGCCGCTGTCAATCAATTTTAGGCGTGTAAATACCCCCTGGGAACAGGAAAAACGTAGTTGCTGGTTGGGTAAGACTGTTGGTTGTTCATCAGAGGGTAATTAACTATGTAAATTAGGATGGGATTGTTTTAATGTGGCTTGTGACGGGAGGTGGTTGCCTGCGGTAGGTGGTTGCCTGGCCAATTTGACTGTATGTATTTTAGGAAAGGTCCTGTTAGATTCTCGTTTACAATTTTACGACCTATAAAAAGGCGCGTGGCTTAAAAGGAAAACATACCTAGTCTGAAAGGGTATTAGACGACGATTGGAGTACTTACAATTGGATGTTCATGCGATATAAAACGTGGCGTGCATGCATGCAAATCTGTTATACTTGTTATACGACCAAACTTCAGTTTGTCAGATCAGAACGATGTCCCACTCCGCCACCTCACTGACGGTGAAGGTAGTCCCTGCCACGGTGTACCTCCCCTCGGCACCGCTAGGGGTCCGGGGCTCCGCCACCTGGCTGGGGTTCTCCGACCCACAGGACCCACATGGATCTTGGTCACCCAAGTTGCTGTCCCCGGAGAAATACATCTGTGTCACCAGGGTCTGCCGACCTGGGGCTGTCACCCTGGGAGAGTGAATAAATAGATAAATGAACAAAGTAACTAGATGGTTTTTCTGTCCCATAGGACCCAGAAGGTTTGTGGTCACCCGGCCTGCTGACATAGGTGAAACACCCATGGTCCACCAGGGTCCGTCGACCTGTGGCTGTCACCCTGGTGTCAGAAATATAGGAGCAAATGAGTGGACGAAGAAACAAATGAAGGAAGGAATAAATACCTACTAGGTAAATGAATGCAATGAAGGAATGAAGGAATGAAGGAAGGAAGGAAGGAAGGAAGGAAGGAAGGAAGGAAGGAAGGAAGGAAGGAAGGAAGGAAGGAAGGAAGGAAGGAAGGAAGGAAGGAAGGAAGGAAGGAAGGAAGGAAGGAAGGAAGGAAGGAAGGAAGGAAGGAAGGAAGGAAGGAAGGAAGGAAGGAAGGAAGGAAGGAAGCACATGTCACAAACAAATACACGTTTACTAACATAAACATGTTGGTACGGGTATATCGTAGTCTAGCATATATAAGTCCGGCTTCTTCTCTCTTCTTGGAACTTTGAATTTCAAGATTATAGCGGTCTAGCTATAATCAGGTTATCAAAGCGCTTGAGAAATAGAAATCATTCAGTGCTACTCATATCTAAAAGTTGTTGATGCTACCAACCTGAGGTGCACATGCGCGGGTCGGCGGTACCATCCCCAGCCGTACTTTCCCGGCCTGATGGTGATGAAGCTGTACCTCCCCTGGGGGTCCGTGGTGACCTTCCCGCGGCAGAAGTTCAACATCGCGGTGTTCATGTAGTATCTGAGGAGGGGGAGGGGGGCGGTAAACAGATAAGATACAACAGAGCTGTGTGGCTTGTGATCTCATTCATGTTTTACTCCCAGTGTGCGCTCTAAAAGAGTGCCGATCCAAAAACAGTTGCATGAACGCGTGTTTAAAGCAGTGGAACATTCGTTGAAGAGATTTATAAGTCACGTGTAGCTACTGTTTCTTTGTACTGAGTATCCTTCAAGCAGTGACATTTTGAAGGCAACAAAACACGCACCTCCGCCCACTGTGCGTCTTGAGCACGTAGTGACCTA
The DNA here is from genome assembly GCF_035083965.1 of Branchiostoma lanceolatum. NCBI lineage: Eukaryota > Metazoa > Chordata > Leptocardii > Amphioxiformes > Branchiostomatidae > Branchiostoma > Branchiostoma lanceolatum. Next base: position 7,620,507 of record NC_089735.1, read on the forward strand.
GTCTAGCTGCGCAAGTCCTACTTACCCCTGCTCCGCAAGGAGGCGGGAGAGGCCAGACGATCTACGCAAGTCTCGACCTAGTCTCGATCTCGTGTTCTCGCGAGACGAGGTACTAGGTCACTCCGTGATCATGACGTACAGTGGACGTCAAACATTTTGAGGTAGTGTACGTGTTTTGTTACCTTTATTACGTCACTGATTGAAGAATACTCTAGTAACGGTCATTCCCTTTTAGTCAGAAAAACTGATCGTCGAAAAGACTTCGGGAAAATTTCCGCCGGTCGGTGCAATGAACCTGAACATAGGTGTGGGTCTTCTCTGTTTCGTCCAATGGAAGATTATATCAGCTCTTCTGCTAGTTTAATACATGAACTAAATCGAGATTAAATTCTTGCTCCGTTACCCCACGAAAAAAGGAAAAATCAATCCATGCCGTTTTTCACGTATCATTTCATCCTCAACACAAGTGAACCGTCAAACTGAATGTTATGTAGTTACAACAGGTTTACGTCAAAAATTCTGTCTTTGTGTCTTTCCCACTGATTACTTTGATTGACAGACGCAGTTTATTGCATGGTTGCCGAGACCAATGAGCGCCAATTAGGCCACAGCAAGTAATTTTTATGGATGACATCAGCGCGCTCATTAATTTTCGCCTGATTTCGAAATAAAAAACAAGAAATTTCATTGCCCTCCGACAGTGGTCAACATGCCGATTTCGAAATAAAAAACAAGAAATTTCATTGCCCTCCGACAGTGGTCAACATGCCAAAAATGGGCAAATATGTCGTAAACGTTGACAGTCTAAGGTGTTTCATTGCATATGAATACCCAGTGTGGTTCCTGCCCATGATGGTATAATAACAAGCTGTTTTCTGCATTTGTTCTAGCAAGGACATTATACAAATAATGGGGGGGGGGGGTCTAGTTAATTGAGCTGTATACACAAGGTGTTTCATCACATATGAATACCCAGTGTAGTTGCGTCAGATGATGGTACAACAAGCTCTTTTTTGCATTTGTTGTAGTTAGTCTATTGAGTGGATACACATCTACAAGGACATGTCAACTGTTGAGTCAAGGAGGTTTTATATTTTATATGAAACCTCATTGGTTTAATACAGCAATAAAAGACCTGTTTGTCACGATATCATATTTCGTGGCCTCAATTCTTGTTTAACAAGATTTATGATCTCAAAATTTGAAAATATAGGAATCTTGTTTTTTTTTGCCCGCCTTGTTTTTTTTGTGCCCTATCTCATTAATTTTGGAGTCTGCGGAGGATGTCATCCATAAAATTTACTTGCTGTGGCCTTAGTAATGAATACTCACCTTGCGCTCGAGTCAGCCTGCCAAAGCTCCAGTGTTGCCCCGGAAACAACGGAACACGAGGTGTCCCTCACCTGAATAGGGCAACAGACATGCTATTTGAATCTAAAGCCATACACAACACCAGAGGAGAATGTTCTGGTTCGGCTAATAATATCTTTCTGAATCCAAGAACGTAACTGCACTGGCAACTTGACCTTGAACCTGGAGTAGACAGCAGTTGCATCATACAGCATCAATATTCTGATATGATGGAACAAGTGATGATGATTCTGACAACCCCCGAGTACCCTTAATTACAGCCAGGTGTAGAATGTAGGTAGGCAGTAGGCAGTAACAAGTTATATCGCGAAGAACCATTGGATACACTTCAACTTTCTATAGAAAGCTTAGCTTGAGCTTGAAATTACCTTAGCAATGTTTTTCTGGATACTTGTTTGTCAACTTACTGTAATTGTATTTTCCACTTGTTTTGGGTCAAAGCTTGATTTTTGTCAATCATCTAATACTTGAAGAAAAAAAAGCCCTCGCAAAAAATTGGCGGGTCTTGGGAAATCTAGGTCCGATGTTGAAAAAAAATGTTTGTAGCGTTTGTGTGAATAGTTGTTTATCAATTTCCACCCGTAGCAACTTAATTCTTTTATTGTTGACCCAAAAATTGATTTGGAACTTCAGCAATTATCCCATAGGAACAACACTTAAAGGGATGAGTCCCATCATGCATCACATCCCAAGGGTCTTCATGAAGGGGCACTACTCAATTCATGGGTTATAAATGGTTCATTTGTTTATTCATCTGTGAATAATTTCAACAAATTTGTTTTACTTTGTATTCATAAAGATGTGGTCTTTTACAAATAACACCCGCTTCCGAGTTGAATTTTCGGTAAGCCACCATATGATTTCTATATTTACATACGTGAATAATTTCATTGTTGATAGACGACGGTAAAACAAAGTCTATTTCATTCACAACCAGAAAGTTACAATAGGTCGACGTTTCGGTGACCGTACTGGAGCACGGCTCTCACTGATGTTGTACTGAGTGTATGTAGTACTGTGTGTACTTGTTGTACCAGTGTTGGTACCACTAGTATATTAGAAACTGTGGCTAACCGTTCCAAAGACCATCAGATCACACCACCCGCTGGCACGGTACTGTGTATGTAATGACAGTGTCACCATTATGACTTACCGTTCAGTAGACCGGTAGGTAGGGACCACCGGAGTACACCACTCGCTTGTGCGGTACTATGTACAGTGGTGCCTCTATGGTTCTTGTATATCTAGTAATGACAGTGGCACCACTATGACTACCAATGTTGGTTTCACAAGTAAAACCTTTGACTAACCGTTCCATAGACCAGTAGGTAGGGACCACTAGAGCACAACACTCGCTTGTGCGGTACTATGTACAGTGATACCTCTATGTGTACTTGCATATCTAGTATAATGATAGTCACACCACTGTGACTACCAATGTTATTACCACAAGTAGTTGAACCTTTGACTAACCGTTCCGTACACCAGTAGGTAGGGACCACCGGAGCACACCACTCGCTGGTACGGTACTCCGTGTAGGTAGTACGGGCCCAGAACATCCCGGTGGGTCGCGGGACAACCTGTTGCCACGGAAACGTTAACACATTAATACATCTGTCTACGTCTTTCTCTCTATCTATTCATCTCTCTCTATCTATCTACCAATAGATAGATAGATAGAGAGAGATAGATAGATAGATAGATAGATAGATAGATATAGATAGATAGATAGATAGATAGATAGATAGATCGATCGATCGATCGATAGATAGATAGATAGATAGATAGATAGATAGATAGATAGATAGATCGATAGATAGATAGATAGATAGATAGATAGATAGATAGATAGATAGATAAATATACATGTATGTGTGTGTGTGTGCACGTGTGTGTTTGTGCACGTGTGACTCATTGCGTTTTTGTGCACTGATTTTAAAAACTGCAAAGCACTCAGATAATTGTGAAAACATTTTAGCCGCGAAAAATAATAATATCTTACATGTCCCGTGAACTACTTGTATTTTATTTTGGGTTTTAAAATGTGATATCGAACCAGTTTAGCTCACTGAAAAGCTATTGTTCCACTGCATCCTTGCAGTTTTAAAATAAACCGCTAGTGGGCGAAACCTACAGACAAAACTTCTCCGTGACGTCAGAGGCTACCTCCCACCTAATCAAAACCATAAGGTTACTGTGTGTCAAGAACAGGAGTTACAAAAACAAGAAAGTCTGCTGCAGAAAAAAGGGGAAACCACTGGCTTCCACAGGTTGAGATTAAGATGATGTGACCGTCCTAACAAGAATGTATCGAACTGGCAGCAGTAACACACAGAGAGACGTGATTTGCATGTTTTAACGTTGTGAGCTTTGAGAGCATGAAAGGAAATAGTCAACCAGCAAAAACAGATTATGTGACATCTTAAAACCCAACCGATGTCTTAGAGTTTGGAGGAAGTTGACGTGTTACGTACCTGACTGGGCAAAGGCTCCAGGACCGACGATCCAGCCCACAAGGAGAATGCTGAGGAGCGGAAACATGACTGAAAACCGTTGAAAAGGAACACCGCCTTCTTGGAAGCCTTGCTGGAGAAATGACCTGGACTTGTTTACGTAACTTATAATATATGTGTTACAAAACCTGTGAAGGTGACACCTGATCTGAACCCCAGACTGTTACCGCGGACCGGGGCCTGCAAAATCCATAGCAAAAGGAAACATTTCTACTTGCGAAAACTCCGAGGAATTCAGGCAAATATTAAGTTTCCTTGGAGCCATCTTGTTGGTTAAGCGAAGAGCTTTTACCTGTCAGTGAATCCTATATTGGCCCTGGTATTAAAACTAGCCTGAATGCCTGACCCCCAATCTCTAAAATACTATAGTATCACCCCTCACGATAAAAATTTTAGAGATTGGGGGTCTGGTAGCCTGACGAATCGCGCTCCTAGTGGCCGGCCGGCCTGTAACCGCCATCCCTCTTGGGCTGGGGGTCAGTAACCTCCGGCCGAGAGCTTGTGTAAATACAGGCTAGGGGGTCTGGCATTCAGCTGTGGTTAACAGTCTGGCCTTTGGACAAGTTTCAGTAAGTAATTTGCCCTCCTCCAAGATACTAGCCTCGATGCCAGGTCCACCGTACTTGACGAGAAACCCTTCGTTCGAAGTAACGATTTACATAACTAGAAACAAATTATGCGAATCAGGAGCTAATTTAAAGGTAATGAGGAGAGTTTATAAATACCCCGCATTTAATTAAAGAACTCTCAAACATGTGACATATGTCACTGAAAAAGAGAGGGATGTCGATAGATACCAATTATGCAAATGTCGACTTAATGAAGAAATAAATAATGCGAAAATACTATGATTCCGTAGAGGTAAATGATGAACATTCATTTTTGTGAAAGTAAATTGGAGGTAAAGTTGAACACTTGTAGACATAAATCAGGGCCTTTACATAATTTATGAGTAAATACTACAAAAGACCTCTGTGTGTTCGTACCTATAACATTTGGATGGATTCCGATCACGCCCCGATGATGCATGGCGATTTTTTATCGTAACAGTATTTTCATTTTGAACGGACTGTGGTACACACACACGATAAAGAGGTGTGGGTCGCCTGCCTGTAGTTCATTGGCTATTCTCCGAGCAGAGGTTAGGCCAGTGCCTTGGTTTCCGTGCTGCCTGGTGTTATGCGATAAACAAATACCTTGACATAAATGGAAACAGGTTTTAAAGAAATTGTCCTTCCTGGTAAAGAGGGTACCAAACACCTTAGCACACACAAGAAACACCATAATTAATTCACAAGGGATTGTACGTGTCCTACCGACTCGTTTTTAATGATTAACATTATGTGTTATGTCATTGAACCCGAGTTCATTCTTATTTCAAATGATAGCTCATTTGCTATGATCACGCTTTTGTGCCAAAACCTCCATGACTGATTTTTTTTGTCCCCCCTATGTTCTACAGGAAAAAAAAATTCTTTACATTCTTTTGCAATCAAGTTTATTGAACGGAAACAGTTGGTCTCCGGTCCCATGTAATGATCTAACACATGTAGAGTTCGGGTCTGTGTTTTTTAGAAATTCTTCTCGTCTTTCTTGTGGTCCGCAGGTTTTAGTGGAGGCAAAGAGTTAAAAATACGGACCTTTAGAAAGATGACTAGAATAGCACATGCACAGAAATACGTCTCAACACCGAGCAGGGCCCTATAAGGATGTTCACGATTCTAAGTGTGCATTCGCAGAAAAATGCATTGTGGGCAATACGTCACAGGTGAAAACTCCTAACATGTTAGCAACTCATGTCTCGACCATTGCTTTCATTTGTATTGCAATATCCAGACGCATTCTGTTCATGGTCTTCACCTTTGCCATATTAGCCACGTGCACAGTGCATTCGTACATATGAATTATGAAACTCCTTATTTCCAAGCAGCCGTGCTGTCTTAGTTCAGCCCGGCACCGAGGGTGTACAGTCTCGCGACTTCTTCTGTACTCAACACCTTCTTGTAGAGACGAACGTCGTCGATGAGCCCGGTGAAGAATTCTCCGGCGCTGCCCGGACCTGCCTGGCCGATGGTCACAGGGGTGTTCTTGGCGAGAATCGGACCTGAACAGCAACTGGGAGGTTGGACAGCATTTATCGTGCGTTAGACGCGCAATTTCGATACCGTTCACTTACTTATTACTCATTCACTCAGTTACTCATTGAATCATCTAGTCAATCACTCATCCATCCATCCACTCTCTCACTATTTCACTCACTCGCCCACACACGCTCATCTATCCATCTACTCACTTATTCATTCACTCATTCATTCATTCACTCACTCACTCTATCAGTCTCACTCATCCACTCACCTATTCACTCGCTCACTCACTCAGTCAAACACTCACTTGCGCACCCGCACATCCACTCACTCACCAGCCTGCCCACCCCATTCACCCACTCGGGTAAACACTCTACTTACTCGTTCATCAACACACCAACTCATTTAGTCACTCATCAACACACGAATACATACATAACATATAATACATAGTTAATTACAGCTATACATACATACATACATACATACATACATACATACATACATACACACATACATATATACATACACACACACATACATACATACATACATACATACATACATACATACATACACACATACATACATACATACATACATGTGCATACATACATACATACATACATACACATATACACAAATGATCAAAGTTGACACTTACTCCTGGTTCCCATTTTGCGGTTCGTTGTTGATGTAAAAGCTAAGCCGGAATCCGTCATACGTCATGACGGCATGATGCCAGGTGTGGCTCGGTGCGGAAACGTCAGAGAAGTCCCACGTGGCCGGACTGTCCGCCGTCACCACCCCGCAGCCGATCTAGATAGTAACACCCAGTAACATTAATCCGCCGGGTCACATAAATCCGCCACTTTGTAAAACAGTGGGTTTGAGAGATCTCATCCACCGTGTATGCACAATTTAGATGTACTGGAGTGCATTATACTGGCGGACGTTGAGTTGCTGATTACTCTGACCTATCTTTTCAGAGAGGCGTCTGTCATCTTCATTATGGGGTTCTGACTGGTTCACTGTGTAGTACTGAAGCTAGGTGTTCCTGCTAACGTTTGGGAGTGCGCATTGTTAGCAGCATCACCAGCTTCAGTACACAGTGAAGCAGGCAGAATTGCCCTGATAAAGATGACAGACGGTCACGGCGTCATCGAACGCCAGCTGTGAATAAAGACCTTTGCGATTTAGATTATTATCTCAAATGAATACCAAATCTTTTAAAAAAAAACCTTTACGAATTTTCAAAAGTTGCCCTCATCATATATGAAATCCTAAGTGGTCAGAAAGGTTGAACATATGATCATGACTTACATAAACACAGAGAGTATATGGTATACCGAAAATTAGATTCATTTTTGTTCTTTATATCTTCTTATTTGATTTTGAATTTGACGACAGTTAATCTAGTATTTGTATTAGGATATATTTTTTTGCAATTTACAGCATAAATTTGCTCATTTTGCAGCTACTTTGCTTGATTGATGGCCAAAAACTGTCTCTTTTTTTACCGGACGAACATTGATGCGCGCGCGGATGCCATCCATATAATCAAACCAACATGGCCTTACCTCCTCGTGCGTGAGAGTGCTTCCGGATCTCCCCATCCGGATCTCCCAGCTTCCGGAGGAGTGGTAACCGTTGTTGACGATTCCGGAAAACCGACCAAAGCCGCCGGTACGCTTGAACCAGACACTGACAGAAAAGGCCGTACCCCACTGGTAAAGTCGGAAAAAATCCACTACCAGCTTCCCTGTATGTGTCAAGAGAAAAATTAATAGAATGTGACGCTAGTCTACCTGTATCTACTGTGATACCTATATCCGTTCCTTTTTAGAAATGGGTTATTGAGGATAGTTGTGAAATGCATCATCAGAAATACTGCCAGAATTGCAAGCTTTAGGTATTCAAATGTTCAAAATACTGTCTAAAAGCTATAGCTATATAATGATAACCTGCATTCGAAGACGACGAGGTAAAAAAAAATGTCCTTATTGTAACAGACTGCCCTGAAGATGGGAGGATATGAATTAAGATATTCGATCAACAACAACAACAACAGATATATATCACATTCACACAATTATTGACAAGACAACTTGATAACAAATCAAAATAAGGACGATATTTACGACCATAGAATTTGGTGCAGTCAGTTAAAAGTGTCACTAGAAAATATCAGTTCTTGAATCATATTAACGTCTTAGCGCCAGCCACTACAATTTTGTAATGTGCGATTTTATATTGTTGCTGTGTATATATTGTTTAACTATGGGCCAGTATGTGCCTGAAACGAATTAATAATAATACACTGTAGTAATATTCATACTAATCATACGCTTGTTTGGGTGGCCGCTGCTAGTCCTCAATTGACGCCTCTGCTTGGAGAATAACTTGTTTCTGGGTGAGGCCAGGAACTTTGAATGCTGTTGGTGCGCATTTCAATTGTTCGTAATGAGCGTAGTTGTCACGAGCTAGCTAAGCCAGTGAGTGTCAACACAAATCCTGTCTAACCAGCCCCTGAGGGTACACACTCTATCTGCGATGGTACAATGACGTATAGAGCAGTCTTAGGTAGGTATGAACAATAGGGGGAGTGTAGTCAGACCTTAACACATGTGCACACAATGTTTACATCAACACATCTGCGATAAGACAAAGTCATTGAATGTAGTTAAAAGAGTACCCGTATTTGAGACGTTTAAAACTATTAACCACAAATATTTAGTCGCAAGTTTTATGTATTGCTCACATCTGGGAATGCTATGGATAGAAGTTAACCATGTCTTTAGGCTAGATAGGTAGATATGTTGGGCGGGGAGGTTATTACAATTATCTCAGGTCACGGAGCATCACAGTGTTATTCCCCAGGCTCGAGAGGACTCCTGACACGTCCCCATTGAGCGGCACAGATTTCAAAACATTTCTTCAATATTATAACCACTGATTTCGGTAAAAATGCGCGAGGTTGTGTCCATACACATTGGGCAGGCGGGAGTACAGATCGGTAACGCCTGTTGGGAGTTGTACTGCCTGGAACATGGCATACAGCCCGACGGGAACATGCCGAGCGACAAGACCGTCGGCTACGGGGACGACTCCTTCAACACGTTCTTCAGCGAGACGGGGGGAGGTAAGCACGTACCCAGGGCTGTTTTTATCGATCTGGAACCCACCGTGATCGACGAAATCCGTACAGGGACGTACAGAGAACTGTTCCACCCTGAACAGATGATATCCGGTAAGGAAGACGCCGCCAATAACTACGCACGAGGACACTACACCGTCGGGAAAGAAATCATTGACCGTACCATGGATCGAGTCCGCAAAGTGGTGGGTATATCTTTAATTAAAGTACCACTACGTTTAAACTTTGTAAACAGGAATCGGTGTATATTCATATAACAATCTGTTACTGTTCGTTCCAGTTCATTAAGAAACACTAGGCCTAGGCTGAATTAATCTTCATTTTTTTCAACTGCAGAAAAACAGCACAAAGTACGGTAGGAAACTCCTACATTTCCAAATGCGTCATGGCTTTGACATGACATGTCATGTGATGTAAAGTGGGGAGGGTCGTTGTCGGAAGAATGAACCTCATAAAGGTTGACTGTGTCTAGCTATTAACAGATTCCTTGAACAAAACTGACGTTTTTACTTTCCATTATATGAAAAAAAGGAAATGGAGTAATGTCAACAGATATCAATCATGCAAATGAAAACTTATAATTGATGCAAGAATATTGTAATTCCATAGTGGTAAATGACGGCAATTTTCTACTTGCGAAATTATGAAGCTAAATAAAGGTGAACATAACTAGGCATAAATCATGCAAATCAAGGTCAAAGACCAGACAGCTGTCACCATGGTTACTAGAGGTGTAGCAGACAGCCTGTGGTGTTCGATTACATTATGTAGCAAGTGGCAGGACAACGCTGGAGGGGCTGGTCATCATGCATATGAATGTGTTTGAGTAAGCTAAACAAAGTAATAGTTTGTTAGGCTAGACCATGTGAAGGTAAACATTATGTATTTGCTAGCAAATGTTGCCTTTCTAGTTCTTTCTCTGTCTTTACCAGACGGATGGCTGCTCTGGTCTTCAGGGTTTCCTGATCCATCACAGCTTTGGCGGCGGGACAGGGTCAGGGTTCACCGCGCTCCTGATGGAGAGGCTGTCTGTGGACTACGGCAAGAAGTCCAAACTACAGTTCTCCATCTATCCGGCTCCTCAAGTAAGTAACAACCGTACACAAAATGTTATTGCAATTTCTTAAACGGGTTTCTCACTGGACTTAGCAAGAGTCAAAAGTGTGTCAGGCATTCGTAAATTCCCACAAGTCGTCGCAACTGTGATTTTTTTAAAGTGTTAATGGCGCAAAATGGCGCAAACCGACGCACAAATGCAAATCTATTTTTGATGATTTTTTCATAAATGTACATTGGTTTTTAATTTAGTGGAAACACTGCGATTTCCAATTAAGTTATTTTGTATCTGGTTTTGAACCGAAACTGAGAATGTTACATTCCAGACACGGCCATTTTGTTTGTATAGGCTACGTATGTCTTACCCATACATCGCACGCCAGTGTGATCGCTAGGGGCAACTGGCCCAAATTCGCAAATTTGCCGCAACCTCCTAGCGCAGTTATTCGCAGTCCAGTGAGATACCCACTCAAACTGTCGGAAAAATTGAGCCATTGACCATGTCGTGTTACAGTGTAAATCTAACTCAGTGCTTCCTATACGAAGGTTCATGATTCTAAGTACGCATGAACAAGGTCAAAATGTGAAGCCCCTCTTTATTGTATGTAGGTGTCCACCGCAGTGGTCGAGCCGTATAACTCCATTCTGTCCACCCACACCACCTTGGAACAAGCCGACTGCGCCTTCATGGTGGACAACGAGGCACTGTACGACATCTGCCGGCGCGGGCTCGACATCGACCGCCCAACCTACACCAACCTCAACCGCATGATCGGGCAGGTCATCTCGTCTATCACCGCCTCCTTGCGGTTTGACGGCTCACTGAACGTGGATCTGACGGAGTTTCAGACCAACTTGGTGCCGTATCCCCGCATTCACTTCCCCCTGGTCACCTATGCCCCCATCATCTCGGCAGAAAAGGCATACCACGAGAACTTATCGGTTGGTGAGATCACTACCAGTTGCTTCGAACCGGCCAACCAGATGGTGAAGTGCGACCCTCGGAAAGGTGAGCACCAGATGAAGTGTGGTTCGCAGTAGATCCTAGGGTATTATCACAAGATAATCATTTTCTCATTGTTTGCAAATATCTCCTGTTTTAGTTGTTGAAACAAAACTACAAAACTACATTAATTCTACATCACATAGCTGGGATTGATGAAGGGAAGAAGGGAAGGATGACTAATATCTGTGATGACTGCGTCTTAAGTATTTCCCAAAAACTCTAGATATCTCTCGAAGGTCTGAAATCTTCGATGTCTTATTCTATGTTTGAAGGGAAGTACATGGCGTGCTGTCTGTTGTACCGTGGTGACGTCGTGCCCATGGACGTGAACACTGCCATCGCCAACATCAAGACCAGACGGACAATCCAGTTTGTGGACTGGTGCCCGACAGGCTTCAAGGTTTGCAAATTTCCAGGCTAATCTACGGTGACAGGACAGTATCTATGGGACAAACTATCTATGGCAATCTATGGACAGTATATGTGGGTCGTGTGGCGTAACGGCAGGGTTTTCGGCCGAGAACCCAGCGGTCCCGGGTTCGAATCCCCTGACGCCACCGATCTTGTCCCCTTAGGAAAAAGGCACTTAGCTCGACTTTCCTCACTCCACCTAAGTGTACAAACGGGTATATTTATTATGCATGTTGGTCACGACACCAGCAACAGCTGCATGTGTCCCAGGTTTATTGCACTGTTGCAATTGTAATGAAATAAAAACAATACCCAGTCGGCCACCGTGAATGCAAAACACTTTACAGAGAAAATGAACGACGCGTAGAACAGGCGTAAATTGGTCAACCTAGACAGATTCCGACTGACTGCTTTGCACAGCGTGCCGTGAATCGTATCATGACAGGTTGGTAAAAGACCGTTATCTATACAATATCTATGCAAATAAGACAATACTTTACATTTGGGACCGCAATTATAATACTGCAGCAGCGACACCTAGCTACTGCGAAAAGAATAACCAGTCATCATTGAGAGACGAAGAGTCAACGTTTCGCCGTAACGTCCGCTCTTGTTGAACGAATGTAAATGTGAATAAAGAAATTTGTTGTTCTTGCACACCATGTAGGTTGGAATCAACTACCAGCCGCCCACCGTGGTGCCTGGTGCAGACCTGGCTAAGGTACAGCGTGCCGTGTGCATGTTGAGTAACACCACCGCAATCGGAGAGGCCTGGGCCCGGCTGGACCACAAGTTTGACCTGATGTACGCCAAGCGTGCCTTCGTGCACTGGTAAGATATCATCTGCATGAAATCTCATCCTTACGTTTCCAGGAGTCTTGTTATTGACATAGTATTAAGTTATTGAACAGCCCTATTATCAGAGAACACACTTGTTGTCGTATTAGCGTACGGTTGGGGTGTTTGGTCCAGGGTTCTGGGTTAGAATCCATTGACATGCCACTGATGTTATGCAAATGGCAGCGGCACTTGACACGACTTTCCTCACTCCACCGAGGTGTGAATGGGTACCTCCCGTCGGCTGTGGAAATAGGGGGATGGGCTCCGCCTTCCAATATCGTGCCCTAGACACAGCATACAACAATTCACTGCCCCTGTGGCCACAGAAATGCTATGGGACTACCTTTAATACCTTTTACCGTTGACAGGTATGTTGGGGAGGGCATGGAGGAGGGGGAGTTCTCCGAGGCCCGGGAAGACACGGCGGCCCTTGAGAAGGATTATGAGGAGATGGGACTCGACTCCTTGTCTGATGACTTGGGAGACGACGAGGAGTATTGATCCGTACAATCGGACGGTACAACCATACCCACTTTTCAACTAGTGATTACGTCACGGTTTAGGCACTATGTTGAATAAAAGTGAAGCACCGAGATTATCTGGAGCTTCACAACCCTATGTAGTCTGGTCATCATATCTGAAATTGTAATCGTCTCAAAACTACTGCTTAATTTTGCTTACACTTGTACTCACGGTGCCACACAGTACATACAATGTAAGTCTTTCCTGCTGGGTGTTGCAACCAAACCTTATCTACTCTAAATTTACCTTATCTTAATCAACAACCACAAAATAGCAAAAACAACACTTTCTGTTCTGAACACTTGCGTCTCTGAAGTTTGCAATTCTGTATCGAGTGCAGGTACACAACGCATAAAGGTTAACTACCGTTACTGGTAAGAGGAAAACACAAAATACATACTTTTAGTTATCGTGCATGTCCTTACAAAAATGGTGACCCGCTCCTAAAGTTCGACGACACTCGGTGTTCCCGTTGAAGGAGAATGGGCATGACGTTTGTTCGGATATAGTCAGTGTAAATATATATTCTAAACGTCTTACCTGTTCCATCGAACATGGCGGCGCCATTTTGACCCGTTGCATGGTGGATCGAGACGCCCCCTTGTGGCGATGCGTAAAATGCATTGCAGTGGTCGCTGAAATCGTTGTCTAGAGGGTAGTAAGCTAGTATTCCAGGCTCGCAATCTATGCAGACAGAAGATATACAAATTATGATTTTGTGCAGACGAACTTCCCAAATAAGGAGGTTTATGATTCGAGAAATGCATTGTGGGTAATATTTCAAAGGTGAATGCCCCTGAGACATAAACATAACACATCTGGACATGTATTAAGCATGATCTAGACAAGAACTGTTTATAAGTTTGAGGCATTTCACTCACTCACTCACTCATGACCTTTTACTTATTACCCACCGTGCATTTAGCTGTGCATGCTCTTTTAAAACATATATCCTTGTGGTCTTTGAAACCATTATGAGATTGATGAGTAAGGCGATGCAAAACAAACGTCAGAAAGGGATTCAACATAGGCAAAATTGAAAAGCAACTATGTTTCCAGATCTTAGAAGTAAAATATGATAGACCTACTGGTTTGGTAAAAGAGGCTACTTCGCAGACATCCCTGTACACACGACTCCAAATGGTCGAGGGTTTCAGTCAGATACGAGTTTTCTTCTTGGAGATCCGTGCATTGAATGTCGCCTGCGGCAACGCCGGATGTCTATGGAACAGAAGTTGCAACAGAGCTTGTCACAGGCCTAGGTAGCTCAGGTTCTCAGTTATACTTAAATGTGTGAGCCTTTTCAAAATCACGCACTTATCCAGGTTTCGCTGTTACGTAGGTCGATGGCGCCTTTGTTATTTTGATGTGTACCTAAGTTATGTACTCTGTCTCCCCCTGAGTTTACATTGTACACGTACCATATTCAAGTATCTACCTGTGTATATCTGTTAGGTGTACGTGCTGTCTATAGAATAACAGGTTCATATCAGGTTATTTTGTAATAATATTCTGTATATTAATGCGCAACAACAACACCGGACAGTTTCACTCACCTGTAATCCCTGTACCGGAAATTGCGCAACGGATCCATGCGAGGCTATCACTGCTCCAAGAAAGATTATAAAAGAAACAAATTTGACAAAGTACTACTAGTTCCCAAGATATTTCCATAGAAAACAAACAAATAAGCAAAAAACACATAAAATCTTTAAACGTCCGACTTGTTTTAGTACTTGTCGCAAAATAAGTCTGTTGTAAGAGTTTGCTTGTGCCTGTGCTCATGTCATGGTGGCGCTACTTTCGAAGAGATAGCCACTAGTCTATAGATCTGCTTAGTTGGAGAAATTTCCACTGTTTGCTAAATATCATTCGATTACTATATGAAGGAAGGATCACAGTGATATACAGGCATAAAGAATACATTGTTTACAGGAAGTGGATTGTAAAAACTTACGGCTGAAAACAGTGAAAACTACAGAGAGTATCATAGTGACCGTCTCGTGCGGGATAAGGCTGGTAGAAAACTTAATCAATAGTCAACATCATGAGACGAGACCTTTGAGATCTGGTGTCACGCGGCAATTCTGCCTCAGGGTCATTTCGCCCCCCGCCTGGGCAAAGTCTTCCATTAGAGCGGCGGCCTCGCTGCAACCGAGCGATTAGACAGATTGCTCAATTTCAAAGATCTAAAACGAGTATTCTTAAAGGCATCCAGAGCATTTTATGTGGCTTGAAAATTGGAAATATTCTAGTTGCTGTAATCTTTATGAAATTGTCATTTAATGCCACTGTTTACCACATTTGCGTGATGATTACATGTCACAAGCGCTCAAAAGCCACGCGAAAATAAGCTACACAATGACCCCTTTAGTTTCACGCGCCTAGTGTAATTAGATTGAAACAGAACTCAAAACGGTTTTTTCGTCGGTAATGGACCGTTCCCGTCGAACACCATATAGAACCCCCTGTTCTATTTGGAACACCTCCGTCAAAAACAGCGCTAGTGGGACAGAAATGACAAGCAGAAATGACAATGCATATCTGGGACAGATATCTCACTGCATTGGCTACATGAATACCCAAGAAAAAAACGAAATGAAAAATAAAATATCTCGGGCACTCAAGGGGACGGAGCTTACGTAACACATTGCCAACTACTACCAAGTCCGTCACTGATGTACTTGTGCGTTATTCCTGTGTTTGACTGGAACGGTCAGTTCTCTGCAAGTTCCGGCGACGGGACGTCACGTTCCAAGAAGTCGGAAAATTTGAGAACAAAAACGGCGGCGCTGACAGCGCTTGGATTTTTTTTTAGTGCTCAACACACAGCGACATCGCATCTTTGCTCCTTGAATATCGATATGTAATGGTATAGTGTTATTGAAACTTACTATGTGTAGAAATGGCTAAAAACTGGAGTTTTTTAATTTGAGTTTGAAGCCACATAAAGTGCTCTGGGTGCCTTTAAGCTTTGTGCGTGTTTGTTATCTTTTCAGTCATGCTTCTATATCAAGCTTACATGATATTTCAATTATGAAGTCAGGAGTTACACAATTATAATTTACGTCGAAGCAAGGTCGCAGCGCGATCGCAGATCTAGTGACAAGGGGGCCAAAGGGTTTTGTACTTTCTTAACTCCTCCCTAGAAGTCCATTTTTGAGTGACGTGAACCATGTGTTTACATTCATAGTGTTTGGATCTGCCAAATATACTTAGCCATCTATGTTTCCCAAACCTTTCTTGAATTGGTATCAATCATCTGATCAAAGGGATATTTATATAGCAAATACATTATAAACACTTGGCAGAGCATTGGAACTTTTTGGGGTTCCTGAAAATAATAAACGTTCTGCTCTAACTATACTACTTAGTGTAACCAAACACCGCATGCGCAGAAGTGTCAGGTTTCTGACGGAAACAAAAAACGAGACTATGGGTGGAAATCCCCTGACTGTTTAAGCTCGCCACTTCACAATACTGAATTTTCTGCATTGGACATATTTACGTCCACTCTCTACTATGATAGTGGTGATCAACATGAGAGGAAGAGGATCCCTGCTAGTGTTGGTTCTAGTATTCTGGGTTAAAACAGCTTGCAGCCAAACTACAGAAGGTGAGTTGAAATGTTTTATTGGACTGTCACGTCACATAAAGGTCATACAAGTAGAACAATGAAACGTTTATGTTGTGTTTTTATAAAGAAAAAATATAAATCTCCGTTGCTAACGTTAGGTCGAATGAAAGCTCATTTGTGTTGGTAGAATAATGTTTCTAGTTGTCAACTTTTTAGTTGTTTCTATGTATTTCGTTCAGCTAGAATTTTGAAAAACAAGGGCAGGACAAAGTACAATGTTGTTTGTTCTTTTCTTTACGAAGACTGAACGTTGTGAATATGCCTAGATACTAAGCTACCTCTAACCAGGATGTTTGTGGAATAACACAAAGTTATCTTCAACTATGTGTTGAATACCAGACACACCAACTGAGTGTCAGACTGGATTCTAAAGAATGACTGGGCATGACGTACACCCTGTTTTGCAAACAAAGTGTAGCCCATTTAAATCTTGAACAGAACATATAGTCTGATAGCTAAGGAACGTGTTGTTTTTTGTAGTGTACTGGTAAATTTGCATCGGCTTTTGCGAGTAAATACATGCTGAAACTTCTCGCATATAAGACGCTTTACGCTTATTATATTGAAATGTCATAGAACTTAGCCTAAGAAATCTTCGGCGTGAATAGAAATGTTAGCGTACGCCCATTCTCGTGCGTTTAGATGTGCCAAAATTGACAATGGGTATGCCTTTGCACGCGTGTACTTCATTTGATAGACGAAACAACATGTTGCCATCATTCGCAATGCAAACACCATACATTTCCATTTGTCCTTCGACTGCCAAAACACTGTAAAACACACAACATTTTAGGTCTATCATTAAGCCCGAGATATCAATAAATATTGACCATGCCATTGAGGCAGTAGCGCAAATAAATCAAAGTTCGTTTTCTTGAAGACTTTGCCAAATAGATGACCTCACCGTACGTGCTACGCCAGTGACCTGAACATGGTGTCCTTTGTGTTAAAGAATGCGCCTGTTGACTTGGGGGGCTTTTTAAGACTTCTCGGGTTGATCGAATCTGCTACTCAAGCCTGAAATCCACTGCCGTGGAACGTGTGGATACTGTTTCAGTCAAACACAACTGTCCAATCAGAATTGTCACGGGTATTGGTGTGCGAATAGGTGTAATGTAACACGTAACATTACGCCATGTTCACACAGTGGCCATTGCAAGGGGGCTCGAGAGTAGGTGTTGTAACCAATGCTAATTCCTCGTTTTATAATAATAATAACTTTATTGCACAGCAATTGTATAAGGTAGAAAGTATGGCATCTTCTGGTACATAAATACAGTTCCATAAGGCCAATCTACCTAAAACAAGAGCCTGTCCAGTGTTGTTGTTCCGCATTAATATACAGAATAATATTACAAAATCACCTGATATGAACCTGTTATTCTATAGACAGCATTTACACCTACCAGATATACAAAGGAAGATACTTGACTAGTATGGTAGGTGTACAATGTAAACTCAGGGGGAGGCAGAGTACATAACTTAGGTACACATCAAAGTAACAAAGGCGCCATCGACCTACATAAGAGCGAAATCTAGATAAGTATGTGATTTTGAAAAGGTTCACGCATTGTTTGTGTATGTGTATCTGTGTGAATGAGTGCGTGCGTGTGTATGTGTGCCTGTGAGTGAGTGTATAGGTGAGTGAGTGAGTGAGTGAGTTAGTGAGTGAGTGAGTGAATGTGTGTGTGTGTGTATGTGTGTGTGTGTGTGTGTGTGTGTGTGTGTGTGTGTGTGTGTGTGTGAAATGTGACAGTGCCTGTGTGCCCTATCAATCTATGTACATTGTGAGTGTATAGGTGAGTGAGTGAGTGAGTGAATGTGTGTGTGTGTGTGTGTGTGTGTATGTGTGTGTGTGTGTGTGTGTGTGTGTGTGTGTGTGTGAAATGTGACAGTGCCTGTGTGCCCTATCAATCCATGTACATTTAGTTTGATTAGTGCAAATATATAAACTATATGTCTCACAAAAAGGAATTCTCTCCAACCAACTGAGAGCCACAACGACAAACCTTCCACACGATCGTTCCAGCTCTACAGTAGACATGTATCTGCAGGCTCTAGCTTTCCACATGTTTCTTTTTGACCACAACAAGGGCTATTCATACTGACCTTTCATGCTTCTTGACCCTATCTAGACTGCGGGGGGGGGGGGGTAATAGTACCCGCTCCAATTTTGACATCGTATAATTGCCGAACGACGTATGCTAGACTACCAAACTTGGTGACTTTTCCTAAAATTTAGTTGGCAATAATATCATGATAATAGTATAAGTTTATCATTTTTCATGTTGCCATGACAACGGGTTTCTAACAGGCATTTTATGCAAAAATCACTATAATGATATTTCTTAGGTTTTCTTGATCAACCACACTAGTTTTCCTACATGTTTAGGGTCATATGTAATTAGATGTAACTTTCATGATTTGATATTCATAATTCATGCTTGTTATGCCTCGAAATCAATACTACATACTATTTTGTTCAATACCTTTAGATATTACGGGAATTCCCCATTTAGCCAATAAAATCACATCGATGACGTCATAATTACGGCATATTACGTCATAACGTCACCAAAATTCTAGGAATTATAAAACTGTACGTGTACATCACCCCCTGCAAATTTGGTGATGATACAACATACCGTTCGGAAGTTATGAGGGAGGGCGAATGCCCCCCCCCCCCGTCCCAGGAATCCCCAAAAAGCCAAGTCTAGATAGGGTTAACTTGTAAAGGCCCTTGGTGCGTATTGATAAAAACGCACATACTGCAAGACGGTGGTTAAGATAAGATGTTTTGATAACCTTTTAAGCATCATCTTCAACATCATAAAATACAATTATAGCTGTTGAATACATGTAGTAAATTCCCCCTACTTTATTATCGCACAGCTACGACACCCGTGACAAACCCTACCATTGCACAAACATCACAGCCGTCTAGTTCTCATAGTAACAGCGACGGTTACACCCAGCGTCCAGCAACTACAGCGCTGTCTACAGATGCAACAACAACCGGTGCGCCCGTCCCCACGGAAGGAACTACCGCTCAAGCAACACAGTTTGTAACCGCGCGAGCTACAACACAACACACAGCGGGACCAACGAGCGCACGCGTAACCACGGAAGACTACACCGCTCAAGGTACAACTGCGGCACAGCTTGTAACAACGCAAGCTACAACACCCGACACAGTGGAACCAACGAGTGAACGCGTAACCTCGGCACGTACAACGGCTCAAGCTGTAACTACGGCACAGTTTGAAACAACGCAAGTTACAACACAAGGAACAGCGGAATCAACGAGAGCAGGCGTAACCACGGAAGACTACACCACTCAAGTTACAACAGCGGCACAGTTTGTAACAACGCAAGCTACAACACGACAAACAGCAGCAGGAACGAGTAGACCAACCACGGAAGAGAACACTGCTCAAGCTACAACTGCGGCACAGCCCGTAACTACACCAGTGCAAACACCAGAAACAACAAATACTACAGACACGAAGACAGAGACGGTAAACGTTACAACTGAAGAAGCCACAACATCGGGTACAAATTTCACTACACCAACGACAGAGATTAAAACTACGGAAGCAATGACAGAGGCACAAAGTACAACTGCAGCGACAACAGGGATGGAAACTACAGAAGGCTCAACTACAGAAGTTACAACCCAGACATCTAGTACAGATTTCACTACACCAACGACAGAGATTTCAACTACAAGGACAGAGGCACAGAGTACAATTTCAACTACGGCGACAACAGGGATGGAAACTACAGAAGGCCCAACTACAGAGGCCACAACTACAGAAGCTACAACACAGACATGGGGGACAGATTTCGCTACAGAAACGACAGAGATTGCAATTACAGAAGCAATAACAGAGGCACAACGTACAACTACAACTACAACGACAACAGGGATAAAAACTACAGAAGGCCCAACTACAGAGGCCCCAACTACAGAAGCTACAACACAGACACGGGGGACAGATTTCACTACACCAACGACAGAGATTGCAACTACAGAAGCAATAACAGAGGCACAACGTACAACTGCAACTACAACGACAACAGGGATGCAAACTACAGAAGGCTCAGCTACAGCGGTCACAACCCCAACACTAAATGCAATTTCAGCTACAACCCAGACAACAGATTTCAGTACAGCAACGGCAGAGATTGAAACTACAGAAACACGTACTGAGGCACAAAGTACAACTTCAACGACTACGGGGATGGAAACTACAGAAGGCTCAACTACAGAGGTCACAACCCCAACACTAATTGCAGCTTTAGCTACAACCCAGACAACAAGGATAGAACCTACACCATCGCAAACACCAAGTGTGGCTTTAACAACAAATTCCATTACACCGACGGCATGGATTACAACCGACGCAGAGGAGACAACGTCAGAAGAAACAACTAAAATACTGCCTACAACTTCAGCTACACCGTTGACAGACCACACAGCTACACGGGAGACAACAACAGATGTTCCACGGAACTTGAATACAACCCAAGAGTCAACATCAAACACCAATACACCAGAAGGCTTATGTTCGTGTCCATCAATTGAAATGTCTTCTGTATCCACATTTCAAACCTCGACAATACCGAATACGACTAGCCAACAAGTCTCCAGCGAATGTCCAACACAGATTCCATCGGAAGTTGATGAGTGTATGTGGAACAACCACACCTGTCACCCTGATGCCTTATGTGTGGATACCGTCGTTCTGTACGAGTGCGTCTGCCCACCTGGTTATACCGGAAACGGCACCTACTGCGAAGGTTAGAACGATTTTTTCTGAGGTTTATAATTCCGATTGCGCATGCGCAGACAAATATATTGTGCGTAATCTGACAAGTGTGAAGGCCCTAGAGACATTTACAAAACACGTCCAGACATGTAATAAGTATAATTCAGTCAAGAATTCTTGACAAGTTCTCCTTTGGCATTTTACCCACAATGCATTTCACTTGTACATACACCATATCTTACAGAATCATGTATTAGTGATACAAGCATTAAATCAATGTTCGTTTATATTCACTTTAACTTATGTACATTCAACCAAACATATTTGCAACTGTGAAAAATAAGGGACATGTTATAACCTGTGCTTCTTCTCTTCTTCAGACGTCAATGAGTGTATGGATGACTCTGATCTCTGCCATAAACACGCCCAATGCTACAACACAGACGGGTCCTACAACTGTGCATGCATGTATGGGTATGGAGGAGACGGTCTCAACTGCACTGGTAGGACGATGTCTTCACAATTGTGTGTGAGTGTGTGTGTCTGTGTGTGTGTGCTAGAAGGAAAAAGGCAAAACAAAAACAAAGGTATGGGGTAGTAACAATGTATTCAAGGCTGCACAAATACTCTTAGTTGGGCCTGGATATCAATGGGATAGGTATATGTCATGTTACAAAATATTCATTTTCCCGATGCCTAAATCCTACAGAAAGTTCAGGTACATATTCATGGTTATCATTGCTTTCAAAGGTTTAGATTAAACATGTAACTCTGGATGATTTTGATAAAAATGATTCTCCAAGCATTGGTATATTTACCCTCAGATATTGATCAGTGCGAGGAGGGAACGCATCATTGTCACCCAAATGCGACATGTGAAAATGTAGTCGGCATGGATGGATACAACTGCTCGTGTGATCATGGATTTATTGGAGACGGATTTCTGTGTGAAGGTGAGGATTAGCCATGCTGAATAAGATTCTACGTACGCATGCGCGGCGAAACGAAATGTGGGTAACATGTCAAAGGTAAAGCCCTATAACCCCATCGCGGTCGATTTGCATAACGATGTCCAGACGTGTTTTGTTTATTTCTCAGGGACGTTCATTTAGACAGTTACCCATAATTCATTTGCTGCACATGCGTACTTGTGACAATGACCTTCCTTTATTTATTATATGTGAATTGAAGCTTCATACAACCTTGTAATAATCTATTAATGTATACATTTTACTGCAACAGCCTCCAACAACTTACACGGCCTGCTTTTTATGGTTTCATTCAATTAACTCAAAGCAGATCTTTACAAATCTTGGCAAACTCGAAACTGCCGGAAAAGACTATCTCTATGGACCACGGGTGCCTTCCGTGACATGAGAGTCGAAATCATCGCATAGGTGTCAAAATATACAAAAAATATCATCCTCATTGATATTTTTTCTTACCTTTTCAAGCACATGTCTACACTAAATAAAGCTGTTATATCGGCAAAGTTTGAATGAGAGTTTTGACTGACGACACATTTTTCATTTTTCTCCTACACATCAACCAAAGACATCAATGAATGCAGCGACCCATTCCTACACAACTGTACCCAAAATGAGACATGCACGAACACAGAGGGCGGACATGAATGTGCTTGCAATGAAGGATTTATAGAACAAGGGTCTACATGCATTGGTAAGTACATGTAGTTGAGCGATATCCCCTACTTTGCCTTCCAATGATATATATCATACAACACAATGAATACAAACTTTGTCATATGTTTGATTTGAAAATTATCACTCTATTAGTTCGATGTGATAACAATAAACTAAACATTTTGTCTTTTTTTTCATTTGGTGCATGAGGATTTAATGCTAAAAACAATAACATCAATTGGATATATACAAAACTATCCATTGGGCTATAAGTTTCTTTTACGCTTAGCAAATAGACATGGTAAGTCATGCAGTCAAAAATGATATCATTTTTGTCAACATTTCTCTTCAGACATTGACGACTGTGATGGTGTTAACTGCTTGAATGGGGGAACTTGTGTCGATGGCATCGGATCGTACTTCTGTCAGTGTGCGGATGGTATCAGAGGCGACACCTGCAACATCTGTAAGCATCGTTTTCTGTGCTGTAATAACTTATGATAGAGATGCTTCAACAGATTTACGATATGCATCCGTTTAGACATTCAAAGAGCAATTGAGTCAAAGAATATGCACAAAATTGTTATCAAATCTGTTAAGAAAAGAACGTGTACAGTAACCGACCGGATTTACAGCAAATACATGGTTGATTGGGCTCATAACATTATCAAGAAAAATATTATTCTCCAACTAAAAAATTGGACTCTCACTCAGTGTTCTTCAGCTATCTAACTCAAGTACGCCTGGCACGTGTGTGATTGCGCTCTTGCTGCATCTGTGACGTCAGCAATGGGTCAAAGGTTGTTAGAAGTCGATATCGCCCCCCGTAACGGTGGAGAGAATGTTGGTGCGCCTGATGTAGATGGTCCCCTTTACTCCACTCACAGAGAAGAGGAGTTGTAGAACAAACTATTCCTTCAAAATATAGTCAAATTGTCAACTCAAATTACACGCCATTCTAACAGAGTTTGCAACATTTACAGATGAATCGACATGGAGCGGTTGGAGTAGTTGGAGTGACGACTGCTTATGTCGAATATCAAACGGCACCGCCATGGTGTCCCGTGTTCGGTCACGGTCTTGTCGTATCACGCCAGGATACATCGGCGCTCCAGAATGTGAAGGAGACAACACAGATTGGGAGGAGTGCATCCAAGGTAGACCTATTGTCACCACCTGTAGTCAACGGATATACTGTAGATACGATTAGGTTCGCGGTGATCTTATTTCGAGGTAGGGAGAACATTGAGGGTTCGTGCCTTCGTGGTTGTTTTTAGTTCGCGGTTGAAACAATGTGTTAGGCGGCCAGAAGACAAAAGAAGCATTTTCGCGATACCTTCTGTGAAGAGGTCATCGCAAAGACCGCGAACATTAAACCACCGCGAACTTTAAACCACTGCGAACTTTAATGCATTTACATGCTAGACTTTGTTATTCAGTGTATTATTCTATTGTAATCTACTATAGGTTTGCTAATGTGGTTATCAGGAAACATTGTTTCCTCCACGAAAAATTGAGGTATTGTTTTTGGTATGTCTGTGGGGTTTACCGATTGTGTTTCCGGATATTTGTAGTCAGCATAACTTACTGAAATTTGGCTGGATTGTGTTGATATTTGGTATGTGGTTAGGGTCTTCTTTCCATTTACTTCTACTTAACCTTAAGCTTCTTGCCATTTTCTAATTACAGATGTGGATGAATGTGAAGAAGGAACTAGTCACTGTCATCCAAACGCTACCTGTGAAAACGTCATCGGTGTTGGACTGTATGACTGTAAATGTGACAAGGGATTCGCTGGTGATGGCTTTCGCTGTGAAGGTATGTGAAGGAACTAACAATAGTAATGTTACGATATGACAAATATCACGAATGTTATTCTTCATGAATGTTCTTATCTAATATGTAAAAGCCCACTCTTAATTCCTTTTTATCAAGTATGGCTAAGAGCTAAGAAAGGCCTATTTTAATGTAGTCATTGCACGAAATCCAACAAAGCACACCATAACCCTATCTAGACTGGGGGGAGGGGGGGTAAACACGCCCGCGCCAACTTTGACGTACTATAACTACTGAATGACGTGTACTAGGACAATTAAACTTGGTGACTTTTCGTTGTTTTCAAAGGTTCAGATTAAACATGTAACTCTAGATGATTTTTACTTTTCCAAGCACATGTCGACACTAACGTTGTCTTGCCAGCAAAGTTTGTATTGAGAGTTTTGACTGACGACATTTTTTTTTCATTTTTCTCCTACACATCAACCATAGACATCAACGAATGCAGCGACCCATTCCTACACAACTGTACCCAAAATGAGACATGCACGAACACAGAGGGCGGATATGAATGTGCTTGCAATGAAGGATTTATAGAACAAGGGTCTACATGCATTGGTAAGTAGTTGAGCGATATCCCCTATTTCATGTGCGTTAGTAAGTAGATTTTTCATACATTGTATTAGTAATTTCAATTAGTCTGCGATGACTAACTCCTAGTTGATTATCATGAGCTAGTTAATAATACATACTATACCTTTACGTGTACCTAAAAACACATTTTGTTGAATTTCTAACAAAAACATTCTATACACATATCAAAATGTTCAGAAACGCCTCTTTCGTCTACCATATCTGCTTTGTTTATTCTATCATATCAAATTTCATTGTGAATTTGTTTATTTTACAGCTAAACAAAATAGACATCGTAAGTCACACTGCCCAAAATGATTTCCTTTTGTGTCAACATTTCTCTTCAGACATTGACGACTGTGATGGTGTTAACTGCTTCAATGGGGGAACATGTGTCGATCTCATCGGATCGTACTTCTGTCACTGTGCGGACGGTAGCAGAGGCGACCTCTGCAACATATGTAAGTATCGCTTCCTTTGATCAATGTCCTTGCTTTGATTTAGTACATTTATTATTGCTGATAGAGTTGTTTCAAAAGATAAATTCATGAAACGAACGGACGGATGGATGGATGGATGTATTTTATTTAAACTGGATGACTGTCAGCCTGTGTCACTTTTCCCAGATTTGCATCAGTTCGAGCAATCGATTTATGGAAAGAAAGTGTAGCATTTGAAGAGCAATTGAACAACAGAATGTGCTCAAAAATATTCTCCAATCTGTAAGGCAAGGAACGAGCACAGTATGGTAACCGATTGGTTTCGTAGCAAATTTTAAAAAAAGTTGAGCTTGTAACATTGTCAAGAAATAAGCTATTCTCCAACTCAAAAATTGGACTCACCGGAAATTTGATTGACTCGCTCAATGTTCTTCATCTGGTCCAATCGCTCGCTCTGGACACGAATGACGTCAGGAGTAGGTCAAAGGTTGTTGGAAGTCGATATCGACCCCCCCCCCCCCCCCCAGCCTCATTTACACCACTCACAAAGGGATGTATTTCTCCAACTCAGATTATGTTTCGGCTAATACAGCTTGTAACATTTTCAGATGACTCTACATGGAGCACTTGGAGCAGTTGGAGTGACGACTGCGTTTGTCGAGTATCAAACGGCACCGCCATGGTGTCCCGTGTCCGGTCACGGTCTTGTTCTGTCATGTCAGGATACATCGGCACTCCAGACTGCGATGGAGACGATAGGGATTGGAAGGAGTGCATCCCAGGTATATCTATTGTCATCATATGTAATCAAAAGATATACTGTAAATGCGTCTAATCTTATTTCGCGGTAGGGAGAAAATTGAGGGTTTGCGGTGATTCGCGGTTGAAACCAGGTGGTTAGTGGGCAGAAAACAAAACAAGCATTTTCGCGGTGGTCTTAAGTTCGCGGTGGTTTTAAGTTGGCGGTGAAGAAACCACGAACATCAAACCACCGCGAACTTAGATGTATTAAATGTTAGACTTGTTTATCCAGTGTAATTCTTGTAATTGACAAGCTTTACAAAAATGGTTATCGGGAATCATTGTTATCTCACCCGATACATATCCAATTCTCGATAGTAATGGTGTTATAGGGGAAGCAATAAGTGCATAGCTATGGTGAAGAAGGACGTCCTTCCGTCCTCTGAAGGAACTTCATTCACCATAGCTATGGGGAACGCATTTATTGGCTACCTCTGCGCACAGGCTGATGGGAAGGCCTTTCGTGAGCACTTCAAAATGGCGGCTCTGCAGACTACTACTGTTTGCTGTGCACACGCATTCGTGTCGAAATTGTTAAAGATGCTGTACTTTTTGGAGTTCTGACGATCTACGAATTCACCGAAGTACTTATTGCCTGTCATGCTAAACTATGATGGTCCTGGCAAGCTGCATTTACATTAATGACCAGCTTTGAGAGAACAGTTTTTTTTTTTTTTCATTTGGTGGAAAAGTGGAGTAAGTTATTTGTGGTCAGTCGTATGACCCGTATGCTACATATCATCATATTATATATTTCCACAAGAACTACTGCTATTTGCTCGTAAGCCTTGTGAGTACTGTTTCACCATCAGTTTGCATCAGGATTTTACCGTGCGGAGTACCGCAAAGAATCTAGTGTGCGCGGCCTAGCGGTAACTTATGTGCGACCGAGTTTACGATTGAGATGAAAGATTGAGATGAAAGAATCGTTTTATCTACAGAAAAACTGAAGTCGCTTTCATGTACCCAATATCGTAGGCTATCCCGGGTTGGAATATGTTTAACCTGCGTTGATTTAGATATGATTTATGAGCTCTAAACGCTTCAGGATACTGCCGTACGGAGTATCGCAAAATATTTAGTGCGCGCCGGGGCCTTGCGGTATCTTATTTGCGACTGAGAAAAAAACAGGTTCGCGATCGAGAGTGAGAGAATCGTTTTATTTACAGGAAAACTGAAGTCGCTTTCATGCACCCAATATCGTAGGCTATCCCGGTTTGAAATATGTTTTACCTGCGTATATTTAGATATGATTTATGAGCTCTAAACGCTTCAGGATACTGCCGTACGGAGTACCGCAAAATATTTAGTGCGCGCGGCCTTGCGGTATCTTATTTGCGACTGAGAAAAAAACAGGTTCGCGATCGACAGTGAAAGAATCGTTTTATTTACAGGAAAACTGAAGTCGCTTTCATGTACCCAATATCGTAGGCTATCCCTGTTTGAAATATTTTTTACCTGCGTATATTTAGATATGATTTATGAGCTCTAAACGCCTCAGGATACTGCCGTAAGGAGTACCGCAAAATATTTAGTGCGCGCGGCCTTGCGGTATCTTATTTGCGACTGAGAAAAAAACAGGTTCGCGATCGAGAGTAAGAGAATCGTTTTATTTACAGAAAAACTGAAGTCGCTTTCATGTACCCAATATCGTAGGCTATCCCGGTTTGAAATATTTTTTACATGCGTATATTTAGATATGACTTATGAGCTCCAAACGCTTCAGGATACTGCCGTACGGAGTACCGCAAAATATTGGTGTAGTGCGTGCGGCCTTGCGGTGGATGCAGCTTGCCAGAGCCATCATAAGGTTGGCATGACAGGCAATAAGTACTTCGGTGAATTCGTAGATCGTCAGAACTCCAAAAAGTACAGCATCTTTAACAATTTCGACACGAATGCGTGTGCACAGCAAGCAGTAGTAGTCTGCAGAGCCGCCATTTTGAAGTGCTCACGAAAGGCCTTGCCATCAGCCTGTGCGCAGAGGTAGCCAATAAATGCGTTCCCCATAGCTATGGTGAATGAAGTTCCTTCAGAGGACGGAAGGACGTCCTTCTGTACCATAGCTATGCACTTAATGCTTCCCCTATAACACCATTACTATCGAGAATTGGATATGTATCGGGTGGTTATCTCCAAGAAAAATGGAGGCATTGCTTTTGCTGCGACTGTGTTGGGGGGGCTGTGTTGTCCGGATACTTATCAGCATAACTTTAACAAAATCCATCTTCAGCAATTATCAAAGCAATCCAACCTCTGGATGAATTGTGTTGATCATTGGTATGTGGACAGGTCTTACTGCAGTTGCCGTAAACAACAGTTTGTTTTAACTTCATTTTTTTATTCTTTTTTATCACAGATGTGGATGAATGTGAGGACGGAACTAGTCACTGTCATCCAAACGCTACCTGTGAAAACGTCATTGGAGTTGGACTGTATAACTGCACGTGTGACACCGGATTCGCCGGTGATGGCTTTCGCTGTGAAGGTATGTGAAGTAACACACATTAGTAGTGTTAAGGTACAGAAAACATCAAGAATGTTGTACGTATTTTATTAATGCTGTTATGTAATAAGAAAAAAATTATTAAGTACTGTTGAGTACGTATGCCGGCCTATTTCAATGCACTATATTTCAAGGAATCCCATGTCTAAGCACACCTTAATGTATGCGACTATGAGACTAAGGTTGTTCATGAAACTTTAGGAATATTTTACGTATGAAAAAAAAAACAGATTTCGTGTATTGCAGTAGGAACGGCATACCAGAATATTGTTGGCTGCAGCAATATAACGTAGCATTTCAAACATAATACTTCGGTACGTAATTTTTCTATCAGTACCCGTAATTCAAAAGTGTATGTTTATACCTCAAACGCCGTGTCTGAGATGAAAAGGATATTTCCTCTATCCTGCTAAGATAATGCTGCTTTGTTCTACATTGTGTTTTTACAGACATTAATGAATGCGAAGAATCTAGTTTACACAACTGCAGCCAGAATCAGACATGCTCGAACACCGAAGGCTCTTTCGTCTGTCTTTGTGCGAAGGGATTTTATGACGCATCATCCGGAGAAGCACTTGTGTGTGTTGGTAAGTTAGAAGAAGCTAGCTACCCTGAAATAGAATATCTGTCTGAGTATTAGATAGATTATAGTAGTAGAATGTTAAATCCTTAGAGTTTAGAAAATATTATGGATGCTTTCTTTGTAAATTCAAATATATTTTGTAAAATAAATATTTTTCACTATGGCATTAGATGTAAGATACAAACATTGTTGCAAAAAATCTCACCATGCTATAACTTTGATAGAATTCTTTGACAGAATGACACGTTTTAGTACATCGTAATACCTCTTACGTACATTCTATATATATATACTGTTGTATTGTGGATATTTGTTGTATAACTACAAGCAAATGCATGATAATTTTTTTTTTACTTCGGTTTTGGACGGCGTGGCACTGCACTCAAGTTTTTTATAACTTATATTAACAGTGCCACGTACAAATAACAACATACCAATTTTTATTTTTATACACCTGGGCGAAGTGAGGAAAGTCGTGTAAAGTGCCTTTCCCAAGGGCACAACATCGGTGGCGTCAGGGGGATTCGAACTCGGGGCATAATAATTGCATTTATTGACCCCATTTTCTTGTAGATTTCGACGATTGCGCCAATGTTACCTGTTGGAACTTTGGCGTTTGCTTGGATGAACTGGGGAGTTACACATGCGACTGCCCGGAAACGTTCAGCGGGGAGCATTGTGAACTTTGTAGGTATACATCGTGTTGTGTTAGAGTCATTTTGCCAACATCCGTATAAGCTAATCATATGGACCTATAAAGACATTCTCAATCCAACAAATTTGATTCTGATGTTAGGCATTAAATGTCTCTGCCTCACACATTGTGCATCGTTACACACGACGAATAGAAGCTGTGGTGAGAAGCTCTTTCAGAAGGCATCCGTCATCTTCAGCTTTGAAGGGTAGTCACGTGACCTGGGTGTCAAAGTGTTTCAGATGGGGACAGACAGACAGGGCTGGCTCGTACATTTTTTCACTTTTCATTTGTTGTAATAATTACCTAGGAAAGGTTAGCCGTTAAGTATATGCTCTGGTGTTTGGGCTTTCCTTCCGCCTTCAGCTTTAGACGTTATGCATTTCCTTCTTTCTTTCTTTTAGCTCTACAGGTGAAGTAAATCAAATGAAATATATTATTCCTTTCTCGTCTTACCGCTTCAACTTAGAGCAGCGCCAACATACGTAGAATGCAGAATACGTATGTATAATTCAGTCTTAAACAGTATTGTATATTTGGATGATATTTCTCAGACCAATCGACGTGGGGAGAATGGAGCCCGTGGAGCGAGGACTGTGGAGCCCGATATGTGAACTCCACGGCTGTGGAAGCTCGCATAAGAACACGGAACTGTTCGGACAGGTCAGATCTTCATGGAACTCCACTCTGTGAAGGGACTTCCTTGGAGTGGCAACTGTGCGAAATAGGTTTGTGTTGCTTTTTATAAGAACTTAAACAATTCTACAGTTATTTCAATACCGGATTTCCTGTGTTGTGGTGTTCTATAGTAATTTTGCATAAATGTATGGAATAGACTCTAAGTGTTTGATGAGAAGTATATGTTTTGAAGTACAAACATTGCCAAAAAAAGCATGAACCAATAAAAATGTAGACGTCAGAATGTTATCGAAATTTTCAGATGTAAATGAGAACGAACATACTTGGATTATTCCCTGAGTAAGTACGGGTAGTCCGCGTAGGGTCCCCCGTCCCGGCTCAGTAAAGATTAAAGAACCCGGATCCAGCTAGCTTTCTGTCCTTCCCTCACGAGATAGTCTAATTTCATGCTGATATAACATTATTTAGATGCATGTCGGTTTTTCTCTTTACAGGCCGAGAGGCACGAAATTTCTCCCACTTGTCACGGACAGTTAAATCACCTATTCAGCCTGGCTACAAGGTAGATGCCTTAGGTAAGCAGATCCTAATTATGTAATTGTGTGGCTCAATTAATTCTAGACATGCAGTCCACCTTCTTTGCTTAACATGTTAAGTAACAATCCAAGAATTGTTCGACGGTGTCTTTCTTTATACATATGCGTTCGTTTGTAACATATTTGGGCCAATAGATTTTGCTTAGATTGAGGAATTGAGATATGACAATTTTCATGCATTCAATATCCCCTGACCCTGTAATGTCACTACCTACGAAATTCGCTGTACTTTTGTTGTGTCAATAAAGATTGTCATATGGTAATATGGCAGATTACTTTCAACAGTGCATACCCACACCTAATGAGCAATACCCTTTACTTAATAACAATACATGTATTTCTATTGAAGGAAGCATCCGAAAAATGTTCGTGATATCTAACATAATTGTAAACATTTATTTATCAGTTACCAGCTACATTTTAATCTGTCTTTCCTCATGCCTTGTGATTTCATCACTAAGATAATAACATTTTTTTATCCTAACAGTTCTGGATCTAAACGAACTTTCGTTGGAAAACAATCACGAAAGCGTTGAGTTCGAAATACTTTGTTGCGATGAAGGCAAATTTGTCCTCGAAGAAAATGGCCTGTTGAAAGTCGCAGAGATGCTCGATCCGAACAGAGTGTACGAGTTGCCGGTAGTCTCCATCGATAACAGTACTGAACCGAGTGCCCTCCTAAACATTTACAATGTTATCATTCATGTGAACCATACGGAATGGATCTACGACAAAACCGGCTGTCCGCATGTTACTTTGGAAAGAGAAGTAGAGGAGGAACAACCAAACGACAACGTTGTAGACTTGGCAACAGAACTCAATGGAGACGAAACGACACGGTATTTCCTGCAACCTGGTCCCCACAGTGAATTCGTCAATGTGGATGAACTTACGGGAATTGTGTCCACTAGCAAGACACTTGATAGGGAAGAAATGTCGTCTTTCTTGTTTGATGCGATAGCCGTTAACCACACCTCAACAACTATTGTTACTGTAAACGTGGAAGTGACTGACATTAACGATCACCAACCGATCTTCCAAAACACGCCCGTCGTTAGTATCATATCTTCGGATGCCCCAGCGGGCACCATCGTTGCAGTTGTCAAAGCAACGGATGAAGATATAGGTACAAACGGTATGTTTGAATACGCGTTGATGTCTCACAGTGATGCTTTTAAAATCTCCGCCAATGACGGCATCATCCGTGTTAAGGATACCAAAGCCCTACCTAGTGACTTACAGGTTGTAATATCTGTAAGTGCCAGAGATATTGGAACTGTCCCAAGATCAACTAATGCACCAAGGGCAGTAGAATTGACTATTGTTTCGTCCAGCCTCCTTCAAACTGCTCTAGTTGAAAACATAGAGGAACACATCCCTGTTGGCACCATCGTAGCCAATTTTACTGACAAGCTGCATAGGGAGAATACTGAAGACACACCTGGCGACTACAGGTTCATATTGCAAGACGATGGATCAGGGCAGGTGCAGCTGTTTTCTCTTGACAACACTACGGTAAGATATAAATTTATCACCTCCGTAAAACGTAGGTATTATAATCAGTTTGTTTGTTTGTGTACTTGTTGATTTGACTTGGTTTGTGCTCGCATTTAGGCGCTGCAGTGTGGCAGCCTGCCAATATGAAAAACAAAAATTGTGTAATAGGATATTTAGAAATTTGGAAGTCAATGGTTTGGCTTTGGTCCAATGTTGTAGACTAGGATGACTCATGGCATGGCTGCACTAACGCAGTAATGTGAGGTCGTTAGGTTTACCCATTTAGAACTTGTTTCATATAGCTTATAGTGCAGCAGCTTGTTATACATTGTGACCCAGGTTGATCGTAATATTAAATGTTGTGTAAAAATTCTATCTTTTGGTCCAGAAAAAAAAAAAGACACCGTACAAATCTTGTCTTCGGACCACGCACTAGTACAATCATGTTCTTGGCTACTTACGTGAAGATCTGACTGTCTCTTCTTGTTGTGTCAGGGAATCTTAACAACCGCTGCTGACATCGATAGGGAGTCTCCCGTTTTCCAGGGAAGGTTCACATTTACGGTGGTCGCCTATGAAGAGGGGTCCTGCGATGGAAAACTGGTGAGTAATAACCCTTTCAATTTCCAAAAATTTGAATAATTGAAGACTTGAAACATCATAAGCTTTAAAACTAATTTTACCATGTTGAAAAATATGAGCGAGTTTAAATGTGCCATATGGCGTTTCTGAACTAAATTCTGTTTGTCACCCTTGCTTTACAATATGTGGTTATATGTAACTATTTGCTCTACTGTGCACCTGATCTTTATAAGACAGGACACACTGTACTTGGCTCACTCGAGCCTTGTACCATCGAGAAAGCCACACCAAGGCGAAACTAGTCTGGATGTGGGCTTGAATAAAGTTCTAAACAGGGACTTTGCGACAATAGCGTCTTTTCTGAAAATACGGCGTGAGTGTGTACGGTTGGCTTGAGGTTGCCCACTACTTCCTGTATGCGGATGTAGCATTCATTGTTATACAGTAAGAAATTCAGAATTTGTTGATAGACAATATTACAATGCGACGTTGCTGAATAAATTTTCCATAATATAGCAAATGTCACCTTTTAACATTTAATGAACAAGCAGGTCATTTGCTCATTTCATTGATTCTGAATTATAATTTTTACTTAACGTCCTTTTATTTTGTTTGATTGTTTCATATTATAGATATCTGTCATCATCAATGTCACTGACATCAACGACAACACACCCGTCTTCAGCTCCCAGTCGTACGTGGGACACATTGCAGAAAATGCGGAGGCTAGGACCTCAGTCATCTTCGTAAGTTAACTGCTTCACTACATTAATCTATTGGTTCAGCATGTAATACATTGTCATGTGACTTTTGTATCTCTTCCTTTTGAGCCAACCCAACTTCAAAAGAAAAAATAACCAATAATAGATATGTCAAAATTTACAACGAGAATGGAGGTGTAGATATCCCTCATTACTTATGCAAATTCAGTCCCAATTTGCATAATTTGCACTTCAGTTTGTACATCTCTGTCCAACCTACCTGCATACCAGGTAACATGAAAATCTGTTGTTCCTTTCTTCAGTTATTCTCTTTAGAAAATTATGACAAATACGCCATTGCAGTTCCAGGGGCCCAAAATCGACCTTGGCCTTTCTCCTCCCAACACCTACCCACATACCAAATACCATTACAATCCATCTACACGTTCTTCAATTATGCTGACTTTAAGCATACGGTGACACAAACATACACACACGCAAACGCACGCAAAACAATATCCCCATGAAAAAGCCTTTTTTCATGGAGATAAAAACATATCTTGAAACGTATGTAGCATGTGATACATTGAAACAAAAACACTGTGTGTCCCTTTTACCTTTGTGGTTCTCCAGATTTCCCCTTCCAAAAGCTTATGTGACCTTATTTTGCATAATGTTTTATCTAACTATTCAGAAAACAAACAAATTAAATATGCACATTTCATAAGACGCTTACATTTTCTTTTCCATCAACCTCCTACCCACACAGGGTAACCTAGGTCCCGAGGCGACAGACGCAGACTTCGGCTTGAACGGAACGGTCACGTACGGGATTCATTCACCTCAGACCCCCGGATTGTTCGAAATAAATACACAAACTGCAGAGATCGACGTGCTTTCTGACAGTGCCTTTGACAGGGAATCACAAGCGCAGTACAATTTCACAATCACCGCAACAGACAGAGGTGGGGGTGCTGAAAGCCGCACAGGAACAGCTACAATAATCATTAACATTGATGACATCAATGATAACGCGCCAATCATAACGTCCACTCAAGAGGAGTACGAGATAGATGAAAATGTTGGTGGAGGTCACCTAATCACAACACTGTCTGCGACAGATGCCGACGAGGGCATCAACGCGGAGATAGAGTACGAACTAGATATCGATGGCGGAGGCAGCTTAATTAAATTGTTCAATATCCATCCTATTACAGGTGAGCTTAAAGTAACCAGCGGCCACCTGGATGCAGATTCAGAAACTGGGAACCAATTCACACTCACGATATCAGCTCGCGATCGTGGCAGCCCTGCTCAAACCGGGAACAAGACATTGACTATCAACATTCGCGATTGTAACGACAATGCTCCGATCTTTAAACAAAATGTCTACAGGTTCTCCGTAAGTGAAGACATCGAGTCTGGCACACCGATCGGATCCATAAATGCTTCCGATGATGACATAACCGATGGGAATTCTGACATAAGGTATAGGATCTTAGATGCCACAGGAACCTTTTTTGTTGATGATATCGATGGTACAGTAATTGTTAACAAAACGCTGGACTATGACGAAGGACAGACTTATTTTGAGTTTGAAGTGGAGGCAGTAGACACGGGAAGTCCTCCCTTAACAGGGAAGAACAGTGTCTTGCAGATCGTCGTCCAGGATGCCAATGACAATCGACCAATTATCAGCGACATAAATCAGAACTATAGTTTGCTTTCTACAGCACCAGAAGGATCTATAGTGACAGTAATACAAGCGTCAGACATCGATAGCGGAGACAACGGGAAAGTGAAGTTCGCCATGGATTCATCATGCCAAACCCTCACCATTGCTGAAGAAACCGGCATCGTCCAACTGAATCAAAAGCTTGAAGAAGCATGTACTGTCACTGCAACAGATAAAGGTGAGGAGGAACTATCCTCAAGCCTAACCTTAGTTGTAAAATTTATCGAGCCAGAAACTGGAGTCACTCTGGACCCGCTAAGCTTCAACGTCAACGACACCTACGTCATTAATGTTCCCGAGAACATTCCGGGCGATTCCCCGCTGCTCAACATTTCCATCGCGGAGGCGGGCCTCACGTACGCGATTCTGCCGGAAAGTCCTGAGTTCAAAGTGGATGCACAGGTATGATCATACTGATTAAAGAAATAGTTCTACATGTAAATCATCTTGTATATATTGTTATGAATGATACAGATAAATGTAGGTGAAATACTTTGAATTTTTTTTTTAATGTAGTATGATGTTTCTAACGCAATTTTCTCTAATACAGGAAGTGCAGTAACTCAGTATTGACAGTATAAAATGGGTTTTCTTTCATCAAACTAAGTATTGACACAGTATAAGGTGTAGTACGCATGCGTAGCGAAATGCAGTGTGGGTAATATGTAAACGGTGAAGGCCCCTGAGATATAAACAAAACACGTCTGGACATTGCTATACAAGCCTACCGACAGAGTCTGGACATGTTTAAAGCCTGATCGAGACAAGATCTGTTTATAATTTTGTTGCCTTCACCCTCGAAATATTATCTACAATGCATTTCGCTGCGCATGCGTACATAGAACCATGAACCTCCTTATTAGATGGGTTTCCTTTTATCAGCTATCTTTCTATGCATAGGGCATAATCTACACCAAGAAGAGGCAGCATACCAATGACGATAGTTCTTTGTTAAACAGAGAAGAGGTGGAACAGCATGTTCTTGTTATTGTCGCTAAAGACAACATGTCTGGACGCCAAGCAAGTGCACCGGTAAGGAAATTATTGTTATTACATTTTGTAAATGGCATAGAATTTACATTACGTATTGACGCCTTGCTTTGTTGGTACAAGATTAGTAAATGTAGGTCAAAGGTATAGCAGAAAATAGACATGTTGAATTGTGCTCCTGCGCAAAAGCACAGCGAGGCCAGAACGCACGTGACCTTGCACGAAAACGAGGTGAGATACCGCGATACCTTTGCTTGTCATGGATAGGTAGTATTGTTGTATGTGGTCGTTATGATTTTGACTTCGTCCACGGGTGCCACCATGTTGGGGTATGACGTCAAGCGGGCGCCATCTTGTTTTAGCTCGTTTGGGATTGATATTGGAAGGAAGAATTGCAGATATCATTTCTTTCTCCATAAATATTGACAATGGGGTTTATTCAATGAGTCTTTTTTCTTATGTTTAAAACATCATTAACATAAATCCCTTGCGTGATGCTGTTACAATTGATTTCCTAACGTTTTTTTCTTAGGTTATTGTTAAGGTGTTGGACGTAAATGATGAGGCTCCAGTGTTCACAGAGGTAGGGATGATCTTTGAGGTAACAGAGGGGATCAGTGGCGTCAATTGGACGGTGAATGCAACGGATAGAGATGCTGGGTTAAACGGCACTGTGGAATACCAGATCATCGATGGCAACATTAGTAAGTACTTGTCATACTTTTCTTACACGATGTACCACAACGTCGGTAATCATAGCACACTGTGTTGCTTTTGGAACCCAATGACTTCTTGCTATGTGGTCATAAGATTATTATTATCTAACCGAGAAGCTATGTTTCTCTTTACGAAGTGGAACCTATGCAGTCTATATTTTCATACAGATGACTCACTTGGCATAAACATCACCTCTGGGATGATTTATGTGAAGAGACCGCTTGACAGAGAGGCCTTAGACAACGACAACGACGAGATCATCCTAACAATTAAGGTCAGCTATGAACTTGCAGCACATTTCTCCAATACCGTTTCAGAGTGAACAAAATAAAGCCTTATAAGGAAATAAGCTTTTGATCGAACAAGGGTGTTGTAGTACAAACAATGAGCGACAAGAGCGGCTTTGCAATATCTTTTCTTTATTTCAGGCCTCGGACAAAGGCGTCCCATCCCTTAGCTCAACAAAGGACGTGAGAATTAAAGTTCTCGACATAAATGATGAGCCACCTGTGTTTACAGACAATACATACTTCGGCTCCATAGACGAAGAACAGGAGGGATTTATCATGGTGTGTGGTCCGACTATATTCATATGACCGTCATGTCAGAGTTAATACTATGAAGAAGTGAACGACTTATTTGAATGGCATTTTTTATAGTGACGACATGTGTATAGTAGCGACGTTTGCACATGTATTGTGACGGCATTTGTTCTGGCGGCCTGACGGGTGGAAACTTTGCTAAAAGCTTTATTTAGTCAAACGACCTACTGTAAGTTCTCAGGCCTGATGCTGGTCTCCTTCAACTCTTTCGTAGGTACTTCAAGTCTCTGCCCAAGATAAAGATCTGGGGTCAAATGCCGACGTTCATTACCGTATCATCAGCGGTGATGGGGGTTTTCGCGCCGTAGGTAAGTCGCCATCTTGACTGTTTATATCATGACTTTATGCTTCGGTCCCATTTCCAATCCTGGGCCCGGCCGGGCAGCTTGTGGGAACAAAAAATATGATATAAAAGACTGCAAAAGACACAAAACGTAAAGCGATTACTCCTACCCATATATTGTGTATTTTCTTGATATGCATTTTTTATTTTTCGTTTTCGCAAACAGCCCGACCGGGCCCCGGATTGGAAATAGGACCGAATATGTAGTGCATATAGGTTCCGTTTTAACTTGGAAGTTTGAAAAGTCTAAATCTGCCAGAGGCCGTTTTAAGTTGTTTGCACATTGATGTCAAAATCATTTCTTTTGCAGATTGATGTCAATTCTTGTCATGTTTTATTCTATCTATCCAGCCGGAGGTAGTATCTTCTCTACTATAAAGCTGGACCGAGAGACCAAGGACATCTACTCACTCGTGGTAGAGGCGTTCAATCCCAGCCCACCTTGGCTAAACCACACCGCAACGGTCAACATCACAGTCAACGACATAAATGATAATCCACCTATCTTTACAAAATTTCCACTTGAGAATATAGAAATTCCCGAAGACACCAAAACCGGGTCCAGCGTGTTGCGGGTTTCTGCTGAAGACATGGACGACAACGCTGTTTCCTATAGATTGACAGGTAAGGGCCCGATCACTTTTTTTCGAGTTTGATCGCAAACTTGGGGCATTCTTGAAATAGCCTTACATGTGTCCTGCAAAAGCTAGCTGCCTTTTTACGGAAAAATCGTACGACAACCTACGACGAATGTGATGTAAAGTTTCGGTCCAATTCGTCGTAGGTCGTCGTACGATTTTGGTGTAGAATTTTCAAGCAAGAAGTTGACATAACCAACCATTAACATGAATCTAAGACAACATTTTCAGTTACAGTTAAACATTGTGCCACACGTG
Source organism: Branchiostoma lanceolatum (assembly GCF_035083965.1). Lineage (NCBI taxonomy): Eukaryota > Metazoa > Chordata > Leptocardii > Amphioxiformes > Branchiostomatidae > Branchiostoma > Branchiostoma lanceolatum. The sequence continues at coordinate 7,660,250 of NC_089735.1, forward strand.
CACCGCTTTTCACGAATGTCCTGAATTTACGATCGTAAAATCGTAGGACAACCGTACGACCAGGCCCCTAATTGACACTTTGCATATTACAGCTGACAAGATATCTATCGACCAAGCTGTTTTCTCTTTCCTCACACTATTACCTGAAAAACGAATATATCAAATCAAACTTTGTATCTGCAAATTTGCAGGTGGTAGCTGCCGTGAGCTGTTCTCCGTTGAAGTGACCACCGGTGAAATCGGTGTTAAAGAAAGGCTGGATACTATTGACCGACGGGATGAAGACTACTCCTGCAGCGTCGAAGTTACCGCTATTGATGATGGAGTTCCGTCACTAAATACAACTCGGAAGGTCGGTTGCATCCATTGTTTGACTAGTATAGTATGATATATAGGGTTTCATGAAACAAAGTTGCAATGATAAAACCCGTTGCAGAATCACGACATCCAGAATGCAGAACAGTGAAAAGGAGGGCTTTGTAAAATAACATAAAACGTGAGGCTTATGATCTAAAGAAAGTCAGTTTTTTTTCTCATAGATTGTCTGCCATAATATCAAATCTGACATTCGAACATTTGATGACTTTGGATTCGATGTTATGACTGATCCATTTATATGGGGGTGCCACTGGAAGTGTCCATTTTTGCATAGGAGGATTAGAGTCATATTCGTTGATAGTCCATTTATGAATGGCAGTGCTATTGGAATGAACCAGTATGCATGTAGATTCTTTGCAAGGGCGAGTTGAATTGAAAAAGCTACATTTTGGAATGAGATGACTTTGGAAGAGTCCATTTTTGCAATGAAAGAGATATGGAGTTCAATTGTCGTATTTACTCGCAGTAAACCTTGTTAATATTACAATACTTTTGAAAGTATGAAAGTAATGATAGAACAAAAAATGTCAGCGACTACCGGCCATACCAATATGTTTCCAGATTTTTATCAAAACCCTGTACATTTATGATATTTTTCAGGTCGCCATCAACATAACTGCAGTCAACTACTTTTGGCCTGAATTTGAAACCACGTTTCTCAATGTAACAGTGAGAGAAGGTCTGGAATGGGGTGAACACGTTGAAGGGGTGCTGCTCAATGCCACAGACGCAGACGAGGGACGAAACGGTGTGGTGATGCTGGAAATCACAAATTCGTCAATCGGAGGTTAATGTCATATTATTCATATTTGGTATATTTTGTCATATTTGTCCGAAACAGTACAATAATCTGTCAAAATGTGGACTCAAGGGAATTTTAGACTGAATTACTTCAGCTCTCTGACCCAATCCCCCTGGACACGTGACTTGCCACACTTGTGACATCAGCAAAGGGCCAAAGGTTGCTGGAAGTCGATGTCGCCCCCCGTCCCGGTCCCGGCTGACGTCACAAGTGCGAGAGTCGCTTGTCCATGGCGAATTGGGTCGGAGAAATGAATAAGGCTGAATGATCCATTTGAAAATTCCATTTTGTTTTAGTTGGAGAACAGTTTTACTTTTTCCTTAAATGCAATTTACTAACGCAGGTGAACTTTTATGCTAAGAGACTTAGATGTTTTGTCTGTTCAGGTTTATTCAATGTCACAGCAGAAGGAAAACTGATCGTTAACGTTATCGAGTTGGACAGGGAACCAGACAACGATCACGTCTATGTTGTTGTCAGTGCCTATGACATGGGGACGCCGCGAAAACATGCCAACGTGTCGGCCGTAGTTCACATCACCATTCTAGACATCAATGACAACGTACCAGTGCTAGATTCTGACAACATTGAGTTATCTATATCTCAGGTTAGTGTGCACCAGTACATGATTGTATACTTTGACAGCTACATGCCCCGCGATAAGGTGTAACTTGACACTAGATAAAGTTGGTATACATCCAATCAGTAGATAACAGTTTATCATAATTTAAGCAAGTTAATATTGATAAGTCTGTAAAGATTTTATGCGCTATTTGTGTACACAAGATAAAGCGCTTACCAAAAAGCTTTCGGTCAGTCTTCTGATCCCTCTCGAGTTAGAACTACCCGAATCCTCTTTAACGTGACATGAACGGAGATGTGACGTCAGCAACGGGTCAAAGGTGCCCGGTAGTCGGTATCAGCCACCGTCTCGATTGAGAGATGGTCAATGAACCCAAGTATAGGTAATTCCTGCTCATATCTGGGGCAGACTGACGTACTTGATACCACAAAGTATGTAGAACAAAGGAAGGAGATTCTATGTAACATTCATGTTTTTGCATGAATCTATCAAAGGACACCTCACTTGGAACGATAGTGCAGAATGTTACAGCATCAGATCGGGACATCGGGGAGAACGCCCTCGTGCGATTTCGTCTAGATGGGGAGAAGGGTATAGTGCAAGGGGATCTGGAGGGCGTCAATGGCCTCTTTTTTGTTCATCCAACAAGTGGAGGCATAACACTCAACGGGTCACTCGACGTCACAAGCTATGTAAGACATCTCTTTATGTTCAATAGATAGTAAATTGAGTATTAACTGTTGGGCACAACTGTTGACGAGTATGGCGCGGTCACATTCGTCGTAGGTCGTCGCACGATTTTGATGCCATAGAATTTTCAAGCAGGCTGTGACAGAACCAACCGCCGACAAGGATCTAAGGCAGCATTTTCCGTAATAAGACAGGATTTGTCAGGTGACATATACGACTATCCCACAAATGCCCTCAGTTTGCAATCGTGAAACAATCGCATTACCTTTGTGACCGGGCCCATACGCACGCACACGCACATGACAAACACACACACACACCCAGTCGCGCGTATCTGTATGACTATGTACTTACCTGCTACATTTATTTAAAGAATATTAAATAGTTTGCAGCATGTTTGACAAGTCTTTAATCGATATTTACCAGCTGTTATTTATCTTTTTGACAGCTCTTCTACGTGGTTGTTGAGAATTCAGTGGACTTCGAAGGCAATGTCAACGAGTTTGAAATACACAGCATCAAAGTGAAAGTGAACGTCATCTCCACCAATCGGCATACTCCTATTTTTAATGAAGGTCTGTACCCTTGAGCTTATTTAGATATTTAGTTGATTTATTGTCAAATAAGATAATGGTGAAAAGATAGACTGAAAACCGAATAACAAGGTCCTTCATTCACAACCCCTATCTCACTGGCCCCGCGACACGTTGGCGACCTCGCTGCGTCCTAAACTGGATTTGTGTTACCCTTGACGTTATAATGGGAATAACATGCAAAACGCACAGTATTACTAAAACGACAACAAAACACACAAAGCGTTGAAAAATCGTTTTTATCGATGAAATTCGTTGAGTGCGCTGTCAAGTCACTCGGTCGTAGCGAGGTCGCCAACGAGTCGCGGGTCCAGTGAGATAGGGGCTTAATACGGACGTTACTTACCTCCCTTTAGATCATTACGAGCTTCACGTCAATGACACCGTGCTTCCGAGAGGACATATTTTCGAAAACGTGACCGTCAAAGCAACAGATGATGACTCTGGTCCCGATGGGGAGATTGAATATTCGTTTGAAGACCGCACATGTCAAGCATTCTGGGTAAGTTCACTGCTGCGACATTTTATCAACGAAGCAACCCTCCCAGTTGCAACCTTTTCGCAGAACGTTTATGAAGGCCAACTAAGCCATAATTATAGATATATCACTTGTATCAAGTTATGATTTGATCCTTTTTACTTCCTTTGTTTCTTAGCAGAATCCTAGAGTGTGTTCGCTGTGGGTCGGTATTAGGTCAATATCTGTGATTGCTCTTATAGACATGATACGTATAAAGTAATCTTCCTTATGTCGTCAACGTTAAGACAATAGTACATATTTTTCTCAGTACGTTTTGACCATCGACCCTTGGAATGGCAACATCTCAATAGACAACACCCTGGGAGAGGAAGAATATAACAGGCATTGCACCATCTATGCAATAGACCGTGGCAATCCACCAAAGCGGAGGTAAACGGAGTTTAAATCATTATCTACACACTGCTAATTCATTTTAGATTGATCATGTAATTTTTGCCTTTGAGGCCTGATTTCCAATGTCTACTGTTTTTCTTCTCGTCTCTGCCGTTTGATTTAAAAAGTCGTCCTTGGAACATTGACAGTGATTGCATTGTTTCACTCACAATTGTTTATCTAATTCCAGCAACGCATCTTTGATCATAAAGGACCCAGATGAGCGGCCCACTTCATCACCGCCAGGTGACATATTTGGTCAATATTATTTCTGAAGAAAGAAGTATGATGATTATGATCGACGTGTACCTAAATAATTCACAGGTGCATGTGCGGCACATAAAAACACTTTAGGTACAAGTCCGGACCCAAATAAGTTTGATCACTTATCTGTAAGTAATACATGTAACCAACTGTCATTTTTAGAAGTAAATTATCATCTACATGTAGTAGGACTTACATATTTTAATCTTTAGACAAAATCTTCATTCTCAAGATTGCCAAATTTGACACGGATTTACCTATCTTCAGTCAAAAAAATGTCACTAGTGTTTTAGTTTGTCCAAGTACAGGACCTGGTACAGCTGATGTGTCAATACCTGTACCTAACCAATTTTACAGGTACCGGTACGGGTCCGGGTTCAAGGAACACAGCCATAATGATGATATATAAGGGATATTTAACTCGAAGACAAAATAACAGTCTTTCTTTCTTCTTCTTATCTTTCGATATACTATAAAATGTAACGCTTGCCCTGGTCTTTTGTTGATAGAATGTGGCCCAGTTACGTCGTCGTCTGAGAATGGAGCGACGGTCCTGGCTCTGCAGATTGTCACTGGCGTTCTTACATGTTTGGTCGTCGTCTTGAGTGCTGTTCTCATGAGGTACGTATAAGAGCAACTCTATGATACCGAAGGTTCTCTATTTGAATTGCGCAGTCGGTTAGATGACTGGTTTACATCATTTTGTACTCGTTGTAACAATTGGTTTATATTCTTTTACCCAGGAACCGTGTACACTGCCTGAAGACCATACAGACCAAGGTAAGGGACAGACATATGATGCTCTGACAACGTTTTTGTTTGTTTTTATCGCAAAATACAAAACAAGATAATACACAGTGGTGTCGCACTCAAGCAATTTACTTACATATCAGCGACCCCACAGAACAGATATTAATCATAGGTTAAAGGTTGGCTGTTAAGTTAGAACTCTGGTCATTTCAGTATTTCAGTGCAGTATACTTAAAAATCAACTTTCCTTTTCAATGGTATGAGAGTAACCTTGGTTTTATAAATTTTGTGTATGCATAGTCTCATCACCTTACATATTATTCACAAAGTGTATCGTTCATATATATTTTTAGGCCCTTAAATAAGTTGACTAAAACCATTGGGAAAATTGAATTGGACAATAGGAGTGGGTGCTTTCTATTCTCTGATAGGTGATACTTCATGAGTTCATTTTATAATATGAAAAAGCGTATCATTCGGAATGATTTTAGCTGAGTTATAACAATCCATCAAATGAAATCATAAACATTTTGTATATGGTGGTATTAGAGACGCTCTGAACATTAAAGGTACACAAAATTGATAAGCATTTCATTATTGCCAATATCTGTTACCTTTTAGAGGGCAATGTCAACACCCAGTGTCCGTCCTGAGGTTCCTGTAGACCCAAAGAAGAACAATGGGTGAGTCTGTCATCGTTGTCATTGATCAGTATATCTTAAACCGCATCTTTCTTTTGTATAGACTCGGTTGTTGACGATGTCGCCAAGTATTCAAACCGAAGTTACTGTGCATTAAATACATTACCTTTAAAATACTTCATAATCGTACATAGGTGCAGAAGGAATTCGAAAACATATTGTAATTATCTTATTTAAAGTTCAGAAGGACTACCAGTCCCTAATACACGGTTCATATGGCACTGCTTCGATGGTGTCCGTAACAAAACGTAGCTATACGTATTCAAAATGACTGTAAGCAAAATATTATTGCATTTTTTTTCAAATGTATATATTATTTTCAATATCCAGGGAAGTGGTGTTGATACCGGCCCATCTTCCCGTGCGGACTCATCAGGTACGTAACGCCCAATTCCCCCCCCCCCCCTTCATTAGACGGTTATCGCTGAGCGACCCTGCCATTACCAAAATTGGAAGTATGTAACCCCTAAATTCGTAATCAGAACAATATTCAACATGTAAAAATATGATTTCAAAGACTACACAACACACAATACGCAAAACAATGCTCTTTATCTATGAAAGATCTGTCAAATATGTGGTCGCTCATCAAGGGTCGCAGCATCTAGCGGGAAGGGGATGTAAGCGTCACAATGCATGTCTTTCATACATTACAAATATTCTCTATATTCTACAAAGATTCAACATCTTTACATGCATGTCATTCATATAAAACTTCAATGCATCATTTGATAATAATTGAGATGACAAATGTTTTTACTACATTAGCAAGCCTGCAATAAAATCAGCCTATGATTGTTTTAATCAGGCAGATTGCGACCATTTTGTGTAAGTGATGAATCAAAATGCAGACGTTTCTTTCAAGCCTCAAAGCCTCTTTATTTTTCAACACCTGTGCATGTACAAAATGTATCTATGGCAACGCATAACAACAATGGTACAGCATAAACACCCACTATTAACCTGTACGTCACAAGACTATCAGCTAAAGATCGTATTTCTAAAAAGGCGTCTGATAGGTAAAAATCATGCAGATAATTGAAATACTGTTTGAATCAGGTTTTGGAGAGAGATGCAACAGCAATGCCAACGAACGACCCGGAGCCTGTGTACCAAGAAATCAACGAACGACCCACCCCGCCTGTTTTCGTTCCACGTGTACGGCAACCGTTACCAGTGCCTGGCCTGGAACTGAGCAGGTATTTCATTTCATGCTCGCGAAGAAAACCTCGTATTATATTATTAGAACTTACACTGACGCTCACGTTTAGCACCACCTGATTGTATATTAGAGATATATGTTATGATTAGCATATGTTAGCCTATATGGTTTAGTAAGTAGAATTTTAAGATCTATATCGTATGTCCATTTTGGAGTCAAAAGTTGACCGTGCGAAAATCACTATACTTTTTATTGTGCCAATAAAGCTTCTGTCTTCATTCTTTAATCATCGCTTATCAGTAGTTCTTTTTAACGACGGAGTTGGGCAGAAGTTGTGCAGCAAGTAGTTCGCAATCGTACAGTTGAGAATTGATAAAACCAAGGGCGTTATAGATTACACGCAGCGTAGCAGCCACGATAGTGTCTTCATTGTTTTTTAAGTTATTGTTTTAACTTTTCATATTTTGTTCGTGTCCGAGTCGTGTTGACGTCAACATATACTTTATGTCACTTCAGGGGGCTAACTCCAGCACAAAGGGAACAGAATGACACAACACCGTCAGTTACCTGTGGGGGAACACTTCCGCCGCTACGCCGAGACCTCAATCCACCTGAGAATACTCTTGGGCACGAGAAAGAGAAGAAACGGAGGAAAAAAAGGAAGCAGATGAAAGTCCATCCATATCCGGAATGCAAGAGTGACCATGACAGCGGTCTTGGTGGACAGGACGACAGGCAGGACTCTTTTAAATCCTGGCCGGACTCTCCCAAAGCTTGGCCGGAATCCCCAAAAGCTTGGCCGGAATCCCCTAAGGCTTGGTCGGACTCTCCTAACCCTTCGCCTGACTCCCGGAAACCTTGTTCAGATTCTCACAAAGTTCTACCGAACGACCAAGAGACTTGTCCGGATCTAGAGAGTGACATTTCAGACATGGAACGGCCGGAAGACAACGAGGAGATAGACTCGGACGAGAGGCCTGTATACGAATACGACACGGAAGCAACAACCACTGTGTATGGTTCAATGTTAAGCCTATAAATGTGCTAATGATAAAGTAGCCAACAGTTCAGAATGATTGTCATAAACCTAATAGCATTTTACTGCAGTAGACTGCACTGCTCTGCTCTGTTTAAGAAGACACCTATGTACACAACGCACATGTATATAGCCAGATGGATACTTTGGATTGCACTTGCGAAGTTAGTATTTGATTCATGTACTTTCCAACTGATGTTCAATAAGATGATCATTTATAGCCTAGTCATTTATAACCTTTATAGTGTGGTGTAAAACGAATGAATTGAAGACCTTTCTTGCCATATTTGGCAAAGCACTGGTCACAACAAAGAAGCACATTGAATACGGGCGTTAAACAAGACACGTATTAAACTTTGCGTGCAGAGTTAAAAGATTCTTAAAGTAAGGAAAGGTAATAAATATATACGTGATTGGAACATGATTTGAGTAATATGATATGATGTATAGATTTTCGCTTTGCATGTTTCGCTCGCTTTGTGTTCGGTGGTTTTAAGGACCTTACCTTATATCAGTAATGCCCCCATTCCACTAGACGGCGATCGCGCTGCGCTCTCGCTGCGACCTAACTTGAATTTGTGTAACCCTGGGCTTGGAATGGTTGGAATATCATTCAGAATGTACAAGTATGACTTAAAAAGCGTAAAAAAGATTCGTTTTCAGCTGTGAAAAATTTACGTTGCAGCGCGATCGCAGCGAGGTCGCCGTCCTATTGGGGTGGGGGTGTAACGTCATACAAATTGATTTACATTCGATCAATATTACTAGTACCTCCACCAAGAGGAGCGGACATGACGCAATAACTTTGTTTCCAAGACTGTGTTGTGTTGTGACGTGGACGGAAATGACGCAATGACTATGTTTTGAGGACCAGTGTGGCTGGTTCTGTGCGCTTGTCATGCCTGTACAGTACAGCAGTACTGTCCACATACACAAAACTAACTTGTTTTAGAACCATCAACAAAATGTACTAAGCATTCCTTCTAAGATAAACAACTTCCTTGTGAGACTTTTGGGCCTCTGTCCGTCACATTTTTCAGATGGGATCCTAGAAGGTTGCTTAACATGTTTAAGAAAAACAAGAACTCCTCTACGACCCCTTCCGGTCACTGCTAAGCCACCGTGAACTGTGGCCCTGAGAGTGTTGCCTGCTCGCCCAGTTTACTAACACACGACGGGGAATTTTTACGGGGTTGATGCGATAGGCTGTTGGGCAATGCTCAGGAGGCTGGGGCCCGTAAAACACCACTAAGCTAACCCGTGGAGAACAGTACGTGCCCATGCTAGTGCCCATTAACTCTGACACGTTATCTTGTTACTGGCCATGGTATCAGCCGACGCCACCAGGACGAAATACTATTTAAGAAACAATCTTGACCATAGACCAATGTTATGTCCGGCATAGACATAGATTTTAACATGAAAACGTACCGGATAAGCTACCGTTCTCTCACGGAGGTCTTAGGTCCATATATACTGAGTACACACTGACGTAAAAATTTACTACAAGATACGTCATCCCTAAAAACCAGGACTCTCCTTTCGCCGTTTCCGTTTACAACGTGGATATTGGCATTATCGCTTATTTTGTAAAACAAGTAGTCACGGTCCCGAGAGCACATAGCGAGACCAATCTTTACAACACAGATTCCAGATATAATCAATCACTTTGTTTTCTCAACTCTGTATCGTTTGATAAACGTCAGCTATTGTTGATCCTTGGATGTTTTCGAGGTCAGAGCTTCACGCATGACGTCATTGGCTTAAGGAGGTGAAGCGCAAAACAGAAGGACTGAGACAAGAAAAAGTCCGGAAACGCAGATTTTGCTAACAAATACCTTACCAACAGGGGATGTTTCTCAGATTTAACTTCAGCCGGTTTCCAATACGACTTGATCCATATGGGCGGGTAAGGTTTTAACCACCAGATGTAGATCTTTACAGAGAAAATACGTAGTCGGTAAGGTTTACCAAGTTGTTGGTGGGTATTTTCTCAAATAAGGCCGCACTGACTTGATTGTATGGATGACATCCGCGCCCGCATCAGGTTTCCTCCGTTTACACAAAACAACTTGCAACCATACTATAGGTCGCACCGAATGAGGGCACTAATGTCATATAATGCCTCTTTTTCTATTGTAATTGCATCGTATTGATTTTGTCGTAAACTTACTCCTTACACAAAATGTATTTCCAAAATCGAAGATGTGACCAAAAATTTAACAGATCACTTAGAAACTATCACTGATAAAGGACAATTTCTTTTGTCTGTTTTGTGGTCTTTAAAATCGGTCTTTTACATCTTATATGGTATTTCTGAATTATAAAACCAAGGGCACACAAATCCACTGTTGGTCCCTGTGCGGCCGCTCAGCCGTCACCGTCTAGTGGAAAGGGGGCCTAACAATCAATCTGTAAGATTCTTTGCAATAGTTCGAATTCGACAACCGATATTTTGGTATCAACATGGTTTGAATGTATCACATCCCTCTCAAACATGTGTGTGTTATAACAGTCCTGTCGTCATACGTGACGTCACACACAGGTACGGAGAGATGGACCGGAAGTCAGAAAGCCTGGTCACCTATCTTCCAAGAATGGGTCACGTGGTTGCCTCTAAACCTTTATAAGTCGCCCGCGGCCATCGAAGAAACAGACAGCACTTAAACGTCAGTCATTGTCAGCAATCATGAAGAATATCGTCGTCCTCTTGGCGTGTGTGTTTGTTGGGAAGGTAGCTGGGCACTCTTGGGTCTCCTGTACGGACTACACCGAGAAAAACGGCGCCACGTGGGACCAAGCCAAGTGCCGAGGGTTCCCGAGATCTGCCGAAAGGTAAATAGAACCCGTTTTATCCCCCATTTGATATATACTATGTATTAAAGAGAGCCAGATAGACGGACAGATATATATACAAACAGCAAGAGAGCGAGCGACAGATATAGAGGTAGATCTAGATTAATAGATAGATATCAAAAACCATTTCTTACATCTTCCAGTCTATGGCGAGAGCGCGAGAAAGCCCTGTTGGTTCCAAAATTACCTAGACTTTGTAGATAAAGGGATCACAAATATCAAAAGGTTGTGTTAAGACACAGGAACAATGGAGTTAGGAATAGAGCAGGAACCGAACACATCAGCGCAGAAAAAAACATCCACAGAATTAGTTTCGTGAGGGTTTAGTGTCAAACATATATTGAGTTGCTAAATGTAAGATCATTATCTCAAAATTAATCTCTTTTTTTTTTACAAAATCTACTTACGTACGTTAGTATGTGTGATGCTCCAGGTAGCCGAAATTCACGTCGATTTGACTTTTAAATCTTGAAGAAAGATGTTAGGATAAGTCGCTGTTTAGCTTTCAATGTTTTCCGAGCTCGAGCTCGATGAGATTTGAACGGTGGCACGATATGCTGTTTTAATGTTTAAAACGAGCTGAATTAAGTTAGTAGCTCATTTAGGGATGAAACCATGGCCAGCTGTCAACTGCAAAAGACATCCTTACTCTGAAAGTTAGTCCAATGCTAGTTTACCCTTATATTATACGCAACATGGAAATTATAGAGGTAGGAAAATTGTGACAGCAATAGAGTTCTACGTGTTAGACATGTTCATGGTATTCCCTTTCCGTGAGTTAGGCTGAAATCATGAAAGCATCCCACAGCTCAGTCAAGACTCCAGTCTAAGAAAGTAACGTCTTGATTGAAAACAGCTGGGCAGGAAATCCTAAGGAAGAAAGACTTCTCACGAAGGGATTGTCTTGTTTTCGCAGTACACTTTAACAATGTAGTCAACATGATGGAATATTGACATTTTTTGGCTTGAATTTGGGTAGCAACACAGATTGTCTAGACAATTTCACGTTTAGGGGGTCCTTTGACGTCGGAGACACGTAAAGGGAGAACATCATCTTTCTTCGCTCATCGCTCGTTCTCATTTAAATGTACACATTTTGTAATCTCCGTTACCGTAAGAAGTAAGACGTTCCTGACATTAAGATATGACACATATAAGGTACCAAACTGCCGTTTTTAAAAGCTAGAAAAGTTTTAAGTCGTCATTAAAACTACAGTTTGACATCTAATATGTGGCATATCGTAATGCCAGGGACGTCTTATTTCAATCGGTAACGGAGATTACAAAATGTGTATATTTAAATGAGAACGAGCGTTATATGATCATGTTAGAGAGGGGAACTAGCGTGTATAACTATTTTAAAGCGTTCTTCTGTTCAAAGAAGACTGACCGAGTGGGCAGGCTTGCGGACTAGAGATAGCCTGATAGAGAGCTCGCGGATTCGATTCCTGGTATACCTTGGTAGACGTTTGTGACTTTGTGTCCTTCAGGCACTTAATACAACTTCCCTCACTCTGACCAGGTGAAAATGGATACCTGGCTTCGGTTGGGGAGGCAGACGTTGTGTCTTTGGCTAAGGCACTTAACACAACTTCCCTCACTCCGCCCAGGTGTAAATGGATACCTGGCTTCGGTTGGGGAGGTAAAAGGCGATGGAAGGAGAGGATTGGGCTCCACCTTCAAATGCCGTGCTCTAGATACTGTGGATAACAACCCACCACCCCTACGGTCTCAACAAGGCTGTGAGACGAGACTACCTGGCTACTGAAAAACAAAAACACGTGTACCAGGTAGAACTTCTTAAATGTTTGTTCTTTTCCTTGCCAGGTTTACCAACCGGCAGGGCGTGTTTGGAGTGGACACTGGGTACGACTTCACCCCTTCTGAGAATCAAGCCTGCAAAACTGCCAGGGATGACGTCACCCAATACAGCACCTCTCATCCAATGGCAGTGTACTATCCCGGTCAGGAGGTGGTCTTCGTCCATCCCACTAAGGTGTGTGCTGCGTTGTCGTTCTCTTCATCCCACCATTCCACTCAATTTTACCGATATAAAAATGGAGGTATTGCTTTTGGTGTGTGTGCGTGTGTGAGTCTGTGTGTGCATGCGAAAAACTGCTTGTCTTTCTGCCTTGTCTGTGTGTGTTTCCGGATATTTGTGGTCAGCATAACGTTCTAGCTCTAGATAGATTGTGGTCATTTTTTATATGTGACTAGGTCTTAGGAGGACGAATGTCAATGTGAACTATAGTCCTCCTGGCAGCTTTCCTTGGTGCTGCAGCAGAACGTCCGTTTGTTGTATAATGCTATGGTATTATTCTTGACTGCAGACATACAGGTATGGAACCAACTAAAGACTGAATGTGGTTTTGACTGTGGTGAAATATAAAAATAAATGACAAGAAAGTATTAAAAGAATAAGTTTTGGACTTTTTCATCTTTCATTTTCTTTTCTTTAGAATCATGTAGCAGACATCCGCTGTACCAACAAGTTTATCCCAGACAGGGCGAACAAGATCCTGATGGGGGCCAGGAACGCCCCTGGTGACGTCAGCCTGTCCCAGTTCCGCGAGGTCGCTGACCTGGGCGTGTCTCCCCATGGCAACGGCGTGCCGGACCGCGTCACTACCCAGTACCCCAAGCCTGGCTACCAGAACGCACCGAGGTTCTGTGAGAATACTGACAAGGCAATGGCTACGGGCGCTTTTACTCTGCCAGGGGGCCTGCGACCAGGTTAGGAAAATTATTATTTTCTTCACCAGGAAATGTTTCAGTCTGCGTTTTATTTTGACTGATCAAAACAATTAAAGTCCAGCGCACATTGTGCTTTTAACAGGCTGCAGAAAAAAATAAATTTTGTAACAAAATTGTAAATACATCATTAGCTTCTCCATAAAGGCTATGTTTTCGGGTTTGTTTGCATGTTTGTTTGTTTTTGTTCGTTAATTTGTTTGTTTGTTCGTTTATTCATTTATTTGTTTGTTTGTTTGTTTGTTTGTTTGTTTGTCTGTCTGTTTGTTTGAAACATAACTAAAGAAGTTGCGGATGGAGTTCTATGATATTCTGTATGTTGGTAGGTGTTGGCCAAAGGAAAAAAATGTCGCTAGATTATTGGCCCCTAGTGACTTTCACTGGTAATGCAGCAGGACTTCCTTCAGTGCTTTGATATGTCATGGTCTGGACATGCTATGGTCATGATTTTTATGGTATCATAAAGAAGTGGCATAGTCCCATATCAGTTTTATTAGGAACTGCAGGGGAGCCAATTTTTCGAGCAGTTTTAAATTTCAGCAATTTGTCATTGAGCACAATGCAAGGGCTGCAGTTTCTAACTTCTGACAAGTGACGATTTTGCGCTGGCAGGCCGTTATACCTTCGTCTGGCTGTGGGAGTTTAATGAAGGGCAGTTCTACAGCAGCTGCTGGGAGGCCGACGTGGTGGCGACCCAGGCCGAGAGGGACAACAGACTCACTCAGCAGGTAGGATAATTACCATATAGCCAGAACGGATTAGTCAGTCAAGTACTGACTGACGTGGGAGGGGTATTGGAATGGGTCTATTGCAGTCTGTATCCGCTATACCCTATGTATCTGTTATGAAAACGTTTCTACACATTATTTGTTAGCCTCTAGGATAATTGATTGTGACAGTTATATATGTGTGTTGTATAGGGATCGAATACTGGAGACGCTTCCAGCAACCCTGAACCATCAAACCCTGGCAGCGCCTCTAGCGGTCCCACCAGTGAAGTCAGCCCCGACGATTCAGGTGAAACTGGCATGAACATGGGGGAGGAACGACGCAGTTTGACCGTGCAGTACACTCAAGAGTGGCCAGGAGGCGCTCAGGGACGTATCCGTCTACCCAACAGCCGCAGGACGCTTTCGAACTGGCGTGTGGAAGTGCAGTTTCCCTGTCCTGAACTCGACTTCAACGTATGATGTTTATTTTGCTCATTGCCTCTCCGTAAATTAGGTTCACTTCCAACTGACGGTTCTTTTTCGTATGTTTATATTTTGTGGTGTAGGTTCCTCCGAGTATCTTGTTGTGGTTACTTGAAAAACGTTTTCAACTTTTTAGTAAGGAAAATGTTGCTACTTCTTTCAAGTAATGATATGACATTGTAAATTAATTACAATCGTCATCCTTGCTGTCGAATACAACCACTTCACGATTTTTGTTGCCCTGGTGAAAAATAAGTATCGAAAATAAATACGATTCCAACGATATAGATATGTTTTAAGCATTTCACTTTCTGTCGTTACCTATCGAATTTGATCTAATTCATTATCAAGAGAGCGATAATAATATTATGACAACTGTCTCTTGGACGTCCAGCGCAGGGCGATGATGACTTCAATTACGTTTTTGTTTTGACGTATTACATACCCGGTCCGGTAAACCACCTCATGGCGTAACACACTAGGTTCGTACTGAACAATACAAACTGCATATCAGATTTATTTTGAGTCACTCAAACCGCGATGGGCCCGTACTCTTTTTGATAGGTTGGATGTGTTCTTTAAAATGCTCGAGGTGTGGTTCTTCCTAAACACGGGACCTCTATTGAACGTCCTATTCGAGAAACTTAGTCGAAGCTTGGTGTAGATTGCCAAGGGCACAACATCAGGACGTTTCAGTATATACAGGTTCTGAGTCAACAACCCTAACCACAAGGCCAACGTGCCTCCACCACTTTAACGACTTCTATCTGCCTGTCAACAGGTGTGGAACGCAGAGAGTGACAGTTCCAGCGGGATGATGTCACACGGTCTGTACGTACTGCGGCAGTCAGAGGGGTGGATGCTGAACAAGGACCACATCGGCTTCACCGTGCACAGAGCGTCATCTTGCGACTTCGGAGCGAACGACATCGACGCGACCCTCGTGTCAATGTAAACTCGGGTTGCAATAGACAATGGCTCTAGCGAGTTTACTAGCGCAGTTATTTTGAACATTTGTGATGGATTCTATGAAATCAACTTAAGCTTGTCTCATCTTATCAAAATTCATTTAGTGCATATTTATGCTCCTTGTAAATTCTTTGCACACTTTTTTGCTTGTTTGACTATGATGCATGTATAATTCATTTCGACACGTAACAAGAGCTTTCTGTAGAAAATAATTCGAAATGTTTCCAAATTGTAACAGGCGCAGTATACCATAGAGAGAAACGCCACACTGAAATGAAACTAGTCGTGGATTATTTATTCAAGGTGATAGTTTTCCAACTGAGCGATTTGCTAGATAATAGTATGATAGGACAGTTGTAGATATAGGGACATAAGTTCCATCATACACATTGTTACAAATATATTTGACATGATTATGTCAAACTAATAAACAATTACCTTTCATGACTGACTAAAACGTTTGTGTGTTTGTATAGCAGTATCTATGTTGAGAACGCAATGGAAACGAATGGAACCAAGACAAAACCATATTGTATGCAGATTATAACCTCTTCTGTCAGCAACCTTACCATAATTCAAACTATCATTTCTATCTAAATTTCCATTCAAATTACAAAAAGATACAATAGCTCCTTCAATGTGAAAGACAAGAGTAAGCTACATGGTTTATATTATTGTTAACGGGGGCCGCCCGAACCTCGCACGCGCCCGAACATCGCACGGATTTTTTACTGATCTTATTTTGCATAAGTACGCCGTGTTTGTGTCCAATGACTATGCTGATAAGGAAGGTAAATAACCCAAGTTCATGCACATAATTGTCATTTACATTCAAAACATATGTGTACATATTCATTTCTTGTTTTGTCGAAAAGTAGTATTTTGACAATAATGATGGCAACGCTGAGTAGAGGGTCACTGCGTAGCTAGACGGCCCGGCACCTAAATATACGACCTGTGCCAAGCAGATACATAAGTCACACAGCTATCATACACATAAGAAAAATAATTTCATAAAACACTAAAAATTTGGGTCTTTAAGTGTTTGTTGAGAAGAAAACCGACCAAAGAAAAACAACGTAAACATTGCTGTCGTCTGACGACGTTGTTTTCCCGCCATTTTTTTGGACCGCGATGGTGGCGGGACGATTCAACGCACAGCTTTGTTACGCTCTAACATGTGATTGGTACCGTCTATGAAAAGGAAACTGAATACAGAGATGGCGAAGATGTTTCCCAATAAGTAGACGGAGTATTGTTGATGTAAGCGGTGTCGTTTTTTCGTAATGATTTCGTAAGTCGGGCCGCAGTCAATACGTACGTCGGGCCGCGTAGTAGCCTATTTCCCGTGGGAACATGAGCTGGGATGCGCTAGATATAGCCCTTCTCACATGACGTTAGAAGTGCACACAGTCAAAATTTTCCGGTCAAAAGAAAGCTAGAATATAGCAGACTTCAAGCCTTATTTACATTTCCCTAACTTCATCACCAACTTCCGAAGAGAGCAAAATTACCAAAGCGTACTAAGTTAGGCACACTATCTGGCGTAGCACTAAATCAGAAGGTACATTCGTGAAAATGTCTCACAGCGTCTTCCGCATGTAACGCGGAGCATGAAGGGCCCATGAACAGTATGAATACAGTTCTTGTCCAAGTATGGTCTTTAGATGAATGTGTTCAAAATTCATTCATTAAAACCTGACCACTCTCTGGCAACCAGCAATGGAGCGCCGTGAGTTCCAGCGCGTAAAAAAACGTCCGATGGTTGGGCACCCCCCGTTAGGTATCATAATTTCACTTATTTCATTCTCCCACAAACAGTTGAATTAAGGCTTTGCAAAACGTGCAACAAAAATTACCTTCCGAAATCTAACAGTTACGTGTGACAAGTGTACAGCATACAATCTTAAGTTTCACTATCAGCCAGACTTCATGAATGGTACTTTCCAAAGCAGCCACAGACAGAATTCTATTGAAACATAATGTTAAATTGAAACACCATTTAAACCATTGCTATCATAAAGACTGTTCCTAAAGTAACACTGTTAACAAAAATGTAGCTCCCGTGCCCCCATCTGTAGCGACCGTACACCCATTTTAGGTATTTAACAAAATACTGTTGACATTATCGGGTTAGCAAGTTAATAAGTTGAATATTTCTAACCTCCTTGCTCATAGATTTTATTATAAAGGCAACTTTTCCCCCCCATTTTTCCCTTTCTTCTCACGGTCACATCAGTTTTGGGATGCTTATAGGATGTCTTTCATATGATCAGATCCGTATGGCCTAATACATAAACTGGAAAAGTTTGAGGCCCGTATCAGCAAGGTATCAGCAGCTGTCAGGCTCAACTGAGGTCAAAGTTTTCGCGCCAAATGCAAAATATGACATTTTCGCGGAATGATATTAAAAGAGTTAAACAAAAGATTCACGACCACCATGAAGTACGATTCATCTCCCCCCAAAATTGTCATTAACTGTCGTAATTCCTTAAGTCTATTAGCAAAATTTTTATGAAGACGAATTTTGAATCTTTCCCACTTTTTTTCTTCTACTAAAGGAGAGGACTACTTCTTCTAGCGGATGCAGAAAAAGCGTTCCATGGTCCATTATAAACAAGCACTTCCCGTATGTAGCAGACAATAGCATAAGTTTTTCTGTCAGTTCCGTCAAAATTAGACGATATGTTGCCTCATCTAGCTCAATACCTCGTCTAACAGGTAAATTGTCTCTGTTTTCTTACATTTTAGTGCTCAATTGTTACACCTTTCAACAGCAGCTGGGGTTTTTAGCTCATAATATATTCGACAGACGATCCGTTGAAGAGGGGGAGGGGGGCATTTGTTGTTTGCTCGCCTTCAGCTTTTTTAGTTCTTTTTGTGCCATTCTTCTATCCGAGGGTTACTGTATGACTAATTATCAAGATGTCGTCTTGCCTCTAACGTTTTCTCGGGTCATTTTGATTTGTATCTACTCTACAAGCGTATTTCTGTCACTGATAATGATCTACGAACAGGTGTCCCAGATTTCTAACACGCTGGGGTT